>NC_044601.1:68174932-68217432 GCF_901933205.1 Camarhynchus parvulus
GAAGACCAGCTCATCCTGGGGGCTCTTGTCGGTCAGCTTCAGGTGGCGGCGCCAGGAGTTGAAGTTGGCGGCGTCGGGCTGGGTGTACTTGGCGTCGGGGGTGCGGTGGGAGTGGAAGATGAACTTGTTGGGCGAGAAGTACATGCTGCAGTAGCTGCACTTGATGCACTTGGCCCGGGAGCTGTTGTAGCGGGCCGGGATGAAGCTCCCGCGGCATCCCCAGGCGCACTCGTGGGATACGTCGAAGGCGAAGTTATCCGGCAGTTTGGGGGGCCGGTTCTCTCCCAGGAAGGACTTGCAGAGCCGCTCTGCCTCCCTCTTGGTGATCATGCCGCAGCGGCGGGAGGAGATGGGCATGGCCCCGGCCCGCCGCAGGATCTCCAGCTGCACCGGCGTGCACTGCACGCAGGTGATGCCCAGGGCCACGCGCCGGTTGTGGATCTCGTTGTAGCTGAAGTTTTTGAGGAGGGTGTTGGAGATCTGCGCCAGGCACAGCCGCTCCTGCCCGTCGATGACCAGCGAGACGATCGGGATGCCGTAGAGGATCACCTGCCCCACCTGGTTGGGTTTCATGGCGGCGTGGCCGGCCCTCGGCTGGCTCATGGGGTCCGGCGGGTACGCGCTGGACGGCGACGGCAGCAAGATATCGGTGGGGCCGGGCAGCGGGCTGGTCGCCATCGTCTCAGCGCCGGGGGGGCTGCTCTGCTCTAGCTGCGGGAGGGGAAGGGCACAGAGACACAGCGCCGTCAGCCGAGCGCTCGCAGGGGTGGGGGGTCCCCGCCGCACGCACCCCGTCCTCCCCCCGCTCCTCTGGTCTGCCGGCATGCGGAGGCGCTGCCCGTGGCGAGGTTTGCTCAGCGACCCCGAGTCCCCCAAACCTCCTCTGTCCTCGCCGGGGGTGTCCCCGGAGCTGTCCGCCCCCGCGCATCCCGGGTCTCCGACGTGCGCATCCCACCGCAGGTGTGGAGATAGCGGCACACGAGCGAGCCGTCCCCGTTTGGAAGAATCTCCGAACCCACCCCAAACACGCAGCAGACGGACCCCGTGTCCGTCTCCTCGCCCTGGAAACCCGCCGCCACCCGTGAGGGCTCCGCGCGGAGCCTCCGCGGGCACACGGCGACCGAGGAGGGGCCCCGCCTCGGGGAAAGCTCGGAAGAAGAACAAAAACCCCCCAAAGTTTCGCTGCTCCCCGCGGCTGCCCGGGCATCCTCCCCGCCCGGCGCCCGTTACCTCCGCGGCCGCTCTCCCACCGTGCCGCCGCCGGACCTTCCTCCTCCTCCTCCTCCTCCTCCTCCTCCTCCTCCTCCTCCCGCAGCCGCCGGCAGGGAGAGAAGCGCATCCCGCGCCCGGCGGAGCCGGACCGAGCCCCCCGCCCCCGGTGCGGCCCCGCGGGCGCTCTGACGTCAGCGGCCCGGGGGGGCGGACGGGCCCGGAGCCGCCGCACGCCCCCCCGGACGGTGGGAGGCGAGCGGGGCTGGGGGCGGCTCCCCCGTCCCTCTCGTCCTCCGTCCCTCCTTCCCTCCCTCCCGCCCCGCTCCGGGAGGGGATGCGGGCGCCCCGTCGGGGCCCGGCCTCCCGCCGCCGCCCCCCGAGCTCTGCCCCGCTCCCCCCCGCGCACGGTGTCCCGGAGAGAGGCCGGCACGGTGGAAGGTGGAATGAGCTTTGGATTTATTTTATTCAGCGTTTTTTCGCCTTCCTCTCTTCCCTCCGCCCCTTCACGGTCTGAGACAAATCGCTTCCGAGAAACGGGATATTCTCCTAATGTACCCCGCGTCTTTTCGGAAACGGTGTTTTTTAAGGGGTCGGGAGAAATTACGGGGTAGGGGAGGAGAAAGAGAGGGAAAGTTGGTTTCTCGCCACAGCCGTGTCCACACGAGCACGAACACCTTCTGCATCCTCCCTGCCATCCCCAAATACACCGGAGTCATCCACCAGGACCACTTTCACAAGCACCCGACCCCAGATTCTCGCTCCCACAAAGACCGATACGGCGCAAATATGGTCTGCTGGGGATTTTTAAACTTTTCCCCCTTCCCCCCGATTGTTTTATGTCCCCAGCTAAGGAAAAAAGAAAACAAACAAACAAAAAAACCCCAGCAAATAGGCTGCAGAACGGTGGCGGGTTCTGCTTTTTTTTTCACTATTTTTTTTCCCTAGTGAATACAGTGAACTGAAAATGTAGATTTTTTTTTACACGAATCACCTCCAAAAGGTTGTGTGTCCCAACTGCCACTCTGCGCAGTGCTGGGAGAGGACTAGGGGACCCCGCCACGACTGCCCTACCCCAAGGCAGAAGGCCAGTACCGCTCAGCGCCGCTGCTTTCCAGGGAGGAAAACTGCAGAAAAACGGCTAAATCCCGGGAAAATTAAAAACTCATTCCTAGCCAAAATGGGGAGACAACTGGACCGTCAAGTGTTTCCTAATACCCTTCTGATTTATTTTCCTTTTGCAAAAATATCTGTATCTCTCTTTTTCTCTCCATGCACATGACCAGTACTTAATATTTCTGCACATTTGACTATGAAAATTTGGCGATTTCTTTTTGGTTTATCTCGGTTTTTTTTTTTCTCGGGCATCACAGATCCAGACGGAAATCTCTACGCCGACCTTTCCTAGGACATCCACACTAAAGCTCACACCTTCTCTCCTCTATCCGGGTCCTCGCTAATAGTAGTAGTAGTAGTAGTAGTAGTAGTAGTAGTAGTAGTAGTAGTAGTAATAATAATAATAATAATAATAATAATAATAATAAAATCGCATCTCTCCTTATTACTTCTGTCACTTCCTATTAAACCTTGCTCTTCCCCGTGTCGCAACTGTCACAGGCAGACTTCCCCCTTTGCCCTCCCTCCCACTTTTTCCCGATCGTCTTCTGCACGGAGCCTGCTGCTTTCGTGTGAGCAATGGCTGTGAGCCTCACATTGGTGACATTTTAATCAATGCTTCCTAGCCAGACTGACATGAATTTTACACTTCAAAACTCTCCTCCGCCAGCTAATTGATTCAAATTGTTTTATTGGTTAAACCCGTGTCACACATTGTATGATCTATTACCGCGCCTCGGAGAAAATCTCCCCTCCTGTCTCCGCTCCCAGGTCGGCTCCAGGAGGGACGGGGGGTTTTGGGGAGAAGCCGCTCGGTCCTGCGGATGCTCGGTGCCTGCATCCCCGCGGCCGCCGGGCAGGGCGCTCCCCTCTGCCGTGGTCACTCGGCGGCTTCTCCCCGACCACTCCCGGGAGAACCGGGGATGAGCAACTTCGCCCCAGGCTCTGAGCCCGGCGTTGGAAGGAAGAGGACGGGAAGCGGTTGCAGGAGGCGAAAGGGATGAGAGGGTTTTGCAGAACACCTTCAGTGAAGGGAGAGGCGGAAAACTCAGGCTCGGGACGGGGTCGTCTCTAGCCAGAGACTATGTTCTATTTTGTGGTGACTAAACGAAAAGTAAAACTAAACTGCTTTTTTTTTTTCCTTTTCTATTTTTTTTTTTCTTTTTGTCACCTGCTTGGTGCTGTTGACCCTCCTTTATTCCGTTGTAAAAACTGAGTGGCTTCCTCCCTTCCCTTTAAAGGGAAAACTCAAACGCACGGGTCGGAATGTTTTAGTTCCCGAAGGGAGGAGGTGCAAGGGCCGCCGAATTTGGGGCAGACACTGACCCACACCAGCGCCGTGGAGCAGCGGGGCAAGAATTCACCGTTCCCTACTTTTTCTTACTTAAGCCTGCTGGGAAACCTCATGAGGTGGCAGGACCTCAGTAGGGGCATGGCAGGGGTGGCTTGGCACAGAAAGGCCGGCCCACACAGGGGCCGGGAGGCTCCGCAGGTGTTCCCGGGCGGGCGAGGCCCGGCGGGGCTGCTCGGCCGCCGCCAACCCCACCGGGGTCTCCGCGGGTCGGATGGAGCCCACGCTGACCAGGACGAGCGGCAGAAGGGAATTCCCGCTGGAGTTGGGGTGTCCACACTCCCCCTCACGGGCAGGTGCCGATCTGGGGGGTCCTGTCCTGATGTCGACTCCAGTTTCTCCCGTTCATTTCGTTGCTTGGTGTTGCCATTTGGCTTGGAGTCACCTCTCAACAGAGGAGTGGAAAAGGTGGAGAAACTTCTCACAGAAGCCTGGAAGGGCTAAGCAGGAGTCCTGACTCCTTTTCCCTTCTCCCTTCTCTGTCGCGATTCTGCTTCGGAGCCGGAGGCGACAGCAGCTCCTTCTCCCGCCGCGGATCGCTCCGTGTGGAAACGAGCAGCGGGGAAAAGCGGCCAAGTTCAAACCACCCCAGCCCACCCTCATGGCCTTTATTTACTTCCAGAGCGCTTAAATGTTGTAGCAGAGAAGCAAGATAACCTTGGTGCGTTTAAAAAACCACAAAGAAAACCACCCCCAGCGCGAATCCATTCCCTCCTCCCACCTCTCCACATCCCGTTGAAACTTCCAGCCGTGTAAGTAGCAGACACGCAAGGTATTGTTATAAAACCTCTTCTCCTAACAAAATTTACACAGCGAAGTTTGTTTTGCTTTTTTTTTCTTTTTTTTTTTTCCTTTTAAATACTTTTGTGTAGATTTCGCTTGCGTTGCTTGGTCTAGAGTGAAGCTCTTTTCTAAGTAGCATTTTTTTTTTAATCGTGCTTTATTATATTAAGCAGAAAGGGCATTTGGAATAGAGGTGGTCCCATCTGGAAAACCCCGGAGCTCATTTAGATCACATCACATCGGGCTTTTGTCTCTGCTCTTGAATAACCCAGCTAGACACAACAAAAGGGTAGAGATCTCTGCGTGGAGTTTTTTCAGTGGCAAAAGGACGCTTCGGAAAGATGCTTCTATATTCGCAATAACGAGGGGGGAAACGACTCAACGGGATCTTCTCTTGGCTCTCGAAAGACACCAGGAGAGTTCAGGGATGGGGCGTTTTTAGATAGTTTTTTACCCCACCGGTAGCTGAAAACCAGCACGCCGGCTGAAGGGAAGGAACCGAGAACGGCACCTTTTGTCTGACGGAGGTCTCTTAAATTCTCAGTTTAATGTGCTCGGAGCGACCCAAACCCGAGACGGTCCCCGCCGAAGGTACGTGCAGAGCAGAGCCGGGAGGAGCGGTGCCCCCGCCGGGGGGAGGCTGCCCGCCAGCCCCCCAGCATCATCACCCGATAGAAACAGCACCTCGGAAAAAAAGCCATTTATCATTTTATTTTATCCTACTACGGGAAGGGACGGGCGCTCCCTAAACCTCCGTTCAGCTCTTGGAAACAACGACGGGGATTATTTCTGTTCTGGCTGAGGATGGGGAGGAAAAGAGCTGCAAGTTTGGGTGTGCGTGAATTAACACCCCAGGGAGTGGTGGACTGGGGGGCGGGGGGGAATAAAGAAAGATACCAAACGCAGAAAAACCACCTCAGCTATTGATTTTTTTTTCCAAACGCATAAATTAAAGAGCTCTGAACATTTGCATGAGAAACGTGCCTGCTCCGAAGCGTTTAAACGAGCAACAAATTTCCACGGCGGCGAAGCAGGGCCCCAGTCGGGCTGTGATGGGGAGCAGCGATCCCAAACTTCCGAGAGAAACGTGACGAAGAGCCATCACGCCAGTAAATAATTCAATTTTGCGTCTTTCAGAACCCAGTAACCTTGGGTGTCTTAGAAAGCAGATTGTACAAACAGGCAATTAAGATGAGCACAGAGACTTTCAGAGGAGATATAATGAACCAGCTTTAATTACTATCTTGAAATTAAAAATGTAATATACAGATTTAAATTTATTTTCACCTAAATTGTGTATAAAATTATATGGCGTTCCCCGCCCCCCCCCTTTTCCCAGGCTAAGAAACGAATTGCCACCAAGCTTGCCACTAAAAAGTCTGAAGTACTTTCCAAACCCTGCTCCCCAGCACGCAGTAATAATGATACATTTATCATTACTGATGACCGCCCACTGGTTTATTATTGCTTTGTTGCAACTATTACAATCAAGAGATTTCTTTATTTACTGTTAACATTCACTTAAAGCTGAATGTTAATGACTCTTCTGAATTCACCGAAGACTTTTCCGTTATATTTCAGGAGTAGTTACGGTTTGGGTTTCAGAAACGGCATAAAAGGAGGAGAGATGCTGGGCTAGTGGTTTGCTCCTGGTTTTTATTTTCTTTTTTCTTTTTTCCCCCTTCTTAAAAGGCTGTTTAAGAGGATTTATCTAAGTCGGATTTTCAACAAAGAGTTGCAAAACCTTGGCGTAATGTACGTACTTGACTGTAGCTAATTTTGAGTGTATTTTATTACAGGAGATTCATTCATTATTGATAAATGTTTGCAGTAACTTCCTGCTATGTAGAGTTGTATTTTACGAGGAATAAACAACCTATGGGGATTGGGAGTGTTTGGCTTTTACGCTTCTGCACTCTTCGACAGTTCCCATTACCCACTTCGGGGTCTGGCTTGTCACCTTCCCTCTTTCTACACCCAAAAGCAACTTCTTCCCTCTTCCCTTGCCACCGCATTCCTCTCGTTCCTTCACCCCTTGCTATGATTTCAGGATTATCATTTAAAAAAAGTGATTTGTATAGCACAGCATTTTACTACAGGCGCTCTTCCCTAAAGCCAGGTCCGTATGGATATCTCCAAAGGGTTGTACGGACCGGGATGAGCTCCCGTTTCGGGCCAGCCGATGGGCAGGAGCTGCGCAACAAGCAGGCAACACACGGGGAGGGCTTGGAGGGCGGGGAAAAGGGTTTCCCCGAGGGCTCCCCGCTTCGGCTCCAGCTCTCGGACCCCCAAAGCTTTGGAGTCGCAGCCAGTAAAAGAACACTAATTAATAATAATTTAAAATATCTATTTTTTTCCCTCCGACTTTTAAACATCGGAGCCGCCGCTTAAGAGGAGGAGACGCCTCTCGCAGGCTGGTGGTCGCCTCTCATCCCACCTCTCCCCAAAATCAGCCCCTTCCCAGGCAACGAGGGTCGTTCCAGAGGGAAAAAGCCTAACTGTCTGGGGCAGAGGCGCAGCGCTGCGCTCAGCCCCGCATCGCCCCACCGCATCCCGGTGCCGGCAGGACGCCGAGAGCTCCGTGCGCTCCCCTCCCCAGCAGGTCCCCGCTTTGCGTTTGGGGACCAGCCAGCCCTGCTCCAGTCCTTTCCGACCTCCACGCCCGGCCCAAAGTTTACGATTTGTAAGCAGAATTAAAAACCATGCACATGTGGAAGTACACACACGCGTGAGAGACGCGGGAACGAGGAGCCGCGCGTGGGAAGGGATGAGCGGCGCGGCCCCAAACCATCGCCCCTTCCCTCCACGGCAGCCCAAACTTGCGGGGGGCTCCTCTCTCCCCTCGGCGCTCTCCCTGCCAGATCCCAACCAGGCAGCATCGAACAGCCGCCTGCCACCCCCCTCATCGCGACGGCCAGCGCGACCCTGCGACCTATCGCGACAGCGAGCGACAGCGCTACCTGCTCCGGGAAGGCACGGTTACACCCAAATCAAAAGGCTCCCGCCGGCCCCACCGCGCTCCAGCCCCAGGCTCACCTGGACACCCGGGCTCCATGGGCTCTCCGGGGCTGCGGCCGGCGCGGGGCCGCTCCCGCTCCGCGGCAGCTCCGCGGCGCTCAAGTTTGGCTCCCGCGTCTGCCGCGGCGGCTGTGCCGCGGGTGGGTCGGGTCTCGGACGCCTTCTAGCAGCCAGGCAGCGCCTTGCAAGCCGTGCGGGGAAGCCGCCCCCTTCCCCGGCCCCCTCCCCTCGCCGAGGGGAGAGCGGCGGCCGCCCCCGCCCCGCCGCTACCCCGGGGCAGATCCGCCCCGACGGCTGCGGAGGATGGGAGGGGGGCACCCCCCACATTCTCCCCGCCTGGCGGGGGGCGAGAGGGACCCTGTTGCAGGGGCGGACTCTGCTTCCCCAAGCTCCCCCCACCCCAAACTTCCCCTCTTCCCCCAAAATTTCCTTTGCCTCTTCCCTGCAAAACAGAAACGCTGGCGAGCCCCGCGCCCCCCAAATTGTGAGTGCTTTGAGGGACAGCGGGAAGGGTGTCCGCACAAGCCCCTGAGGGAAATTAAGGGGTGGAGGGGGGGGCACTGCCACCTCCTGCAAGCCCTCGCACTCCCGCAGAGGCCCCGTCCCCGGCAAAACGCTTCCCGCAGATCACTCGACGTGCGGAACAAGGCGGCTGCTTAAAAACACAAAGCCGGAGCCCTAATGAGTTCAATTACAATGTGGTAAACACATTGCCTCTACGCTTTAATTAAGCCGGCTGTCCAATTTTAACTCATTAGTAATTCATTAAGAGAACAGCCTTTAGCTGGCTGCGAGGAGTTCCGAAGCTCGTGCGGTTACGCGCCGTGCACATCGCAACGTATCTGAGGATGGCAGAGTGGCGTCTGTCCGTCCTCCCCCAGAAAAGGGGACTCCTGGACCCCAAAGGAGATCATCTGTTGTCCCCGCTGCTGTGGGACACCCTCGTAGGGGAAGGAGACACGAAAGTGTCGGGCTGGGGAGGAGGGAAGGAGTACTGATTTGACCCGGGACCCCCCGTTCCCTCTTCCCTCGGACCGATTTAAGGGCAGGCAGAGGGACACACTGGGGACTTCGGGGTCCCTGCGCCCAGTCTTAACAAAAATAAAACAAAACAAAAATAAAATTAAAATAAACAGCCGAACCCAAACCCCCCACAAACACGGAGAAAATGTTTGAAACGTATCTGGGCCAAGAAACAGGTCAAATTTGCCCGAGAAGCAAATTTGGTTTGATGAGCGAGCCCAGGGGTCTTGCAGAGCCGGGTCCTGCCTTTCCGCCCCGCGGGGCCGGAGAGGAGCCTGGGCACCGGGGCGCTGCCAGGCGCCGGGAGTGGGCGTGGGAGGTGCCCCCCAAAATACCCGTGCCGGAACTCCCCGTGCCCGCCGGGCTCACCGCGCTCCGCGGCACCCTGCTCGCCTCTCCGCTCCTTGCGGCTGCGGCTGCTGCGGGGACACCGCAGCAAAGCGGGCTGGGGGAGCCCGAGTTTCCCTTCGCTTTCCTTCCGAGCAGCGGCGAGCCCGCAGCGTCCCGCATGTCCCGAGCACGACGGTGGCGGTGCAGGGATTTAGGGTTTCGCGCTGCAGCTGCTGCCCCATTAAGGATTAAAGCATTTTCCTTCAAATTGCGGTGCTTGGGGTGGCTCTGAGGCGGTCCGGGCTGGACATCCCCAAACCTTTCCCAAATTCCATCCCACTAGGATCGCTGCTTTTGAAGTGTTTGCGTTATGAGCATAGTTACCATTTTAGCGCAGCTCCAACAGGCTGGAGGTTGCAGTTATTTTTTCTAGATCTATTGAAAGTTTCTTTTCCTTTCCTCCTTTACTTTTAGCTATCTTTGACATTTGAAATCTGAATATGCAAAAGTATTTAGCCGACAGGAGGAGGTTTGGTTCCATCCCCCTTCACTACTGCCAGGTGCTTCAGAGAAACACACACAAGACTACAAAAAAATCTTTCAGAAGTAAGTTTGGGTGGGTTGCTTATTGTTCGGGGTCTCATTTGTTTCTTTGTTTGCTTGACCACAGACATTTATCTGATCCCAGACAGATTCAGAAATCTTTATTTTTTCTTGCCTCGCTCCTTGGCTGGGCTCCTCGCAGTGTCCCCAGCCTCACACAGGCACTTGTCACCTCTGCTGTCCCCCCTGCCCAAGCTCAGCTCCAGCTCAGTAGAAGGAGGCAGATTCAGGGGGCTTCAAACTCCAGATCTGAGTTGTAAACGACTAAATCCCTTCTGAAGAAGCCTTTAGGCAGACATCTCAAGAAGAAACCCTTAATAAGAGTCGTCTCCTTTGGGGAGTAGATTGGGAGCAGTTATCTCTTTAAAGCAGTTTTCCCTTTTCCACATCGCGGGCCCTCTCTGCCATAGTCTTGATTTTCATTTGGCTCCAGGCTTGCAAAATCGGATTGTCTGGAATTAAGAGATTTGAATATTGTTCCTCTTGATGTCAAAGAATTTTTTTTCCCACCAAGAAGGAATATCATACGAGCAGGATCAAGCCCCAGTGGAAGGCAAGGCTGTGAGCACCCTACTCAGGGCTCAAAAGCAGAGAAATTTAACTTGTTGCTGTGTTGCCTTTGTCACCTTATTTTTATCATCAGATCTTTTAAAAAATTGGCCCGAAAGCTAAAAGAATATTGCTTATCTATTTCCAGAAACCTCTTCCACTCCTTTGTCTTGACTAGCAAAGCACTGGCTTCTGGACACCCAGGGGACAATCTTCCTCCAGAGCCTCCTGGTATAAATCTAAAAATAATCTTGAAGCCAGTGGGCTACAATTCATTTTATTACCCCAGTGCTAATCTAGAATAGGTACATAAAAACTGTTAGGACAATTAATCTGAATTAATTTCCAAAGTGAATTAAATTAAATTGAATGAAGACCACCTGAATTCTGAATAAGAGCAACCTTCACAGGGGTTTCACGCAGTTTAATTAATCCACTTTTAAATTCTCACCTTCAGCTAATTTGGGTTATTTTCCTGAGTGTCCCCACGCAGGCAAAATCTTAGAGGTAAACGTGGCTCAGGGGAATTCCTCTGGATTTACCCAGATGTAATTTAGAACAGAAATGTATCCTCTAATACTCTTTGACCACTGCACAGAAATGATGCAGAAATGAGAGATATATAAATTGTGCTGTTGCACGGAGCTCAGCTTTATGAAGTAAACCCTTCCAAAAAGTTGTTTGTTTGGGTTTTTTTTAAGTTGTTTTTCTCTCTTCTGTGTCCCTGTACCTCTGTGTGTATAAACACAGGTACATGTGTCTGCAGACGTGCACACTATGGATGTGTGCTCTGTTTGACTTTGCTCTATTTGTTTAATCCATTAAAGCTTCTCCTCTGTGCACCTGGGACTCCCATTGAAGTTAAACTGGGAGCTGAAGAAACAGCAGGATCAGCCCAGCACTGCACCTTCACCGCTGAAATAGGATGGCAAAAACCCAAAACCCACAGCCACTCAGGGCCCAGCAATCTAGGGCAAATTTACAAAACCAAGGCTGTCTTTCAAGGAGCAAAGCCCCTTCTACTGCCTGAGGAGGTGTCATACAAGGGTTGTAGGTGCAAGTGGTGTTGTTGTGATATTTATCAAGTCATTGCAATATTGCTGAGGTGTAATGGTCCTCCACCTTCAGTGGTGCCTGGTCAATTGAGGACAGCAACTGGGGCAGGCACGGGAAGGTCTCAATTATCTCCTCCTAAAAAGCCACTTCAAACAGCTGACTTGTTATTTCAGCATATAAGGTAACTATAATATAATAACTATATAATAAAAAAAAAATATATATATACGCCTGCTTTTTTTAAACAGGCACCTGGTATAGTTACCTTATATTCCCTTAAAAACCAAGGGAATTATTTTTCCTTCTGAAATCAGGGTTTAGAGATCCCTAAATTGCATTTCATGACCAATAATACCATAGAGCCATAGAATGGTTTGGTTTGGAAGGGACCTGGAGGACCATCTACCTCTAGCCCCTCTGAGATGGGCAGGGACATCGCGAGCGGCTCCCTGGTGCCTCTCAGGTGAGATTCCCCAGGTCAGAGCAGCCTTCTCCCAGCAGATACTTGTGCCAAACCTTCCAGATTGTCGCAACAACAGAATCTCTGAAATAACTCCTCAAATAACCCTATCAATAGGGTAAAGTATGGCGGTGTGATCATGCCAGAGCACATCCAGAAACCTGGAATTTCACTCCTTGGCACAATGAATTGCAGCGTGACCTTGCAGAGAGCCATTTATAGACCAACACGTTAAAGATAAGCTCTCAAATAAGAGTGCCCTGTGAGTAATCTGGTGTGCTGCTCATATGTCCAGACTGAGCATTTCTGAAAATCAATCTCCTTTGGATTGGGATTTCTCAGTTGACATTCCTAAGTTGGAAAAATACGACCTCTTCTTCAAGCCTCAATTTATGCACCTGGAAAGGATGTGAATGTGTTTAGGGAACAGCATTCATCTACCAGGATCTCAGAGAGGTTTTATGAAATGTAGTTGAGTTAAAAACTCAAACCCACCCTAGCCTTTCTTCTCACTTTTGCTCAATACAGTTGAAAATAAATAAATAACCACATACCATAGCTAAAATCATCTCTGAAAAGCTGCATAAAACAAAAGATTCCCAAGAATTTAGAAACTGTGGAGTAAGTTCACAGTTTGGTTCCGGTATTTCCAGACTCACTGGGACATGAGATTTTTGCCAGTCTTTCCCCCTTGCCATCCAAATTTTAATTTCATGCACCATAAAATCAATCCACCTTCTGACACATTCCTTTCATAAATTTCGATGCATTTTGGAAAAATTCAAGGTCAGGCTGGATGAGGCTTTGAGTAACCTGGTCTAGTAGGAGGTGTCTCTGCCCATGGCAGGGGGTTGAAATAAGGTGATTTTTAATGTCTCTTTCAACCCAGACTGTTCCATGATGCAAAGGAAAATGCTGCTAACAATTTGTCAAATTTAAAAACGTTGCAACAACCCAGTGGAGTCAGTCTTTACCATGGACACAGGAGATTTTCAAAACAGTCAGCAGAAAAATTTATGGTGCTTGTATCTAACACAAAAGGTGAGGATTCGGCCCGAGGTTGTTCCAGGGGAGGTTCAGATGGGATGTTAGGGAAAATTCCTTCATGGAAAGGGTTGTCCAGCCCCACAAGCTGCCCAGGGCAGTGGTGGAGTTCCCATCCCTGGAGTGACTGGCCCTTGGGGACATGGATAAATGGTGAGCTTGGCAGTGCTGGGGGAATGGTTGGACTTGATGAACTCAGAGATCTTTTTACACATAAATGATTCTGTGATTCTCCTGCTGATGCTCCCACCACCCCCTGCTGGGGCTGGGACCACTCGCTCAGGCCAGCTGATGGCTTCTGCCTTGACATCAGCTCACTTGATCACCTCTACTCCCACCTTGCCAATTCTTTTGTTGCTGCCACCCCCACGATTATAATTTAGGCATTTCCAGAGCCCAGGACTCCACTGGTGTAATAGAATTTTCAAGGGGTAGTGAGTTTTCACCAGTGGCAGAAACAGTTTCATTCCCTTTCCTCGAGTCCTGCCTACTTTTCCAGCTCCCTCATTATGGGTCAGCTTCCTTTTATCTGTGATAACCCCTCTGTCTGCAGGATCACCCCCCAGCCTCAAATAGTGAAATGCTGCTCAGAAAAAGAAAATTTCTACTTCCACATGAGGAGTGCTCCTCATCACAACAGAAAAATACTGAGGAGAGGCTTAGAAATATCTTCAGCTGATTTTGACATCAGGAAAAACAAAATTACAAGGATTTGACCCTAGCAGAAACTTGTAAGTTCCTATATTAGGTACCTTAAAAAAGGACTTTTATTTCACAGCAGCACTAACACACTTTAATGAGCTGATGTTTAGAAATCAAGCAAGCACAAAACTAATTTCAAAGCAGCACCATTGTAGATTAGTTTGCCCCAGAAATTAAAGTCTTTCCTATCTGCTTTCACTCGTGATTGTTAATTAATTGGTAGGTAATAAACACAGACACCAGTTTTGCAGGAGTAGAGACATGAGGATATCATGGACTAACTTTCTTGGTGTTATGTTATTAAGTCACAGTCCAATTTTCAGGAAAAAAAACCCTGCAGAGAAGACATGAGAGGCGTTTTTGAAGAGGTGCCTATGAGTCCTCTGCAGCCCAGCTGCTTTTCGTGCAGCACCGTGCTCCTCTTTGGGGCCTGACCCTGGGGTTTATTTCTCTCACAGTTCCAGCCCCAAGATGAAAAGTTGAAGTCCTTGGTCCGGCTTGGGGTGCACACCAGACCTGCAGGACAGGGACAGCTTGATTAAATTCCTGTCTTTGCTGCCAGCTGCTGCTCGTGGCTGTGTGTGAGCTGTGTACGTGGTTTTGTCTCTCTTTATGAATTCATAGAATCACAGAATGTTTTGGGTTGGATGAGACCTTTGTAATCATCCAGTCCCACCCCCTGCCATGGGCAGGGACATCTTCCTCTATCCCAGGCTGCTCCAAGCCCCATCCAGCCTGGCCTTGGGCACTGCCAGGGATCCAGGGGCAGCCACAGCTGCTCTGGGCACCCTGGGCCAGGGCCTGCCCACCCTCCCAGCCAGCAATTCCTTCCCAGTGCCCAATCTAAACCCACTTCCTTTCAGTTTAAAATTATTCCTACTTTTCCAGCCAGCTTCTTCCCAGGACAAACAACTCATACGTAAGTTCATACAATTCATCCCTGTAGGGCTTAAGGAGGCATCACTGGTTCTGGATGAGGTAACCAGACCTGCCCATGAATAAATTTGGGGGATATGTATTAATCCATAGAACAAACCCTCAAGAGGATCTTTAGAAGCATAATAACAATTTTGGAGGATCAGTGTCTTAATTCCACCCCACTGCAGTCACATTAAGTGAACTGACGAGTGGGTAAGCAATTAATAGTGATTATAAACAAGCAGAAAGTGCAATAAACGTTACTGGGGCACTGGGATGCAGTGAGAACAGAGGTGCATGGACCACACACTGTGCTTTTACCCCATGAATTCCTGCCTCAGGAAACAAACTCCAGATACTGCATGGCACCCCTGCCCACCAAACCCACCAATCCCGAGCTGTCTGCCAAGTCCCATTTCAGCTGCAGGTGAGGCAGAAACGTGTCCCCCTCAGGGAGGCAGGACAGGTGAGTGCCATGGGGACAATCTCCTGGTCATACTTCAGCCTCCTCTTGCTTGAGGGGGTGTCAGTTTCCCCAGCCTCATTAACTGAAGCAACACTATAAATGTCTGGCTGAGTTTTGGGAAGGGAGGAGTCAGAGCATCTGCTTTGCCTATTTATATTTGCTGCTGGCAAAGGAACTGAAAGGCCATTAGCAACCCTGCTGGTCTTTCAGCACTAGAACTAAACACCTTTAGCCCCAGAGGGCTTCACAGCAGTAGGAAAAACCTCACGCTTGTAAGGTCTCCAGCCTTATATTACTTTTTTCCATCATGATTACCTTGGCTCCAGAAAGTTTTAATACCGTTCAAAATTCAATCCAGTTTTATTGACATCTCCAGTTTTGCCAAACAGTTAAACTGAAGCAGACGGCATGAATTTCAGTCAATCAATATTCATTTAGAGCTGGACACCCCTATGTAAGCATACTCTCTCCTTGGCAATGAGTAGGGAGGCTAAACAATCAATCCACACTTGTATTTAAACTCGGCGACTGCATTTTCAAAAACCCCCACATAAGGCAAAATTGAATGGTTGAATAAGGCAACATGTGATTTCTGTTATGTTATTATTAATAATTAATAATTCACTTAATAACACAGCGGGAGCCTAATCCAAAACCCACTGATGTCAATAGATTTCTTTCCAGGGTACTCAGTAGCACAAAGCAGACACAAAAGCTCAGGTTTTTAACAGCATTTAAGCACCTACATCCTGTGCTGGGCTCAGACACCTTCTGCTTCACGGCCCCTGGGCTCAGAACAAGGCAGGGAAGTGGTGCTGATATGGAACAGTGAGTAATGGAGTGTGGTGGATGGAAGGTGAGTAACAAAGAGTGGATCAAGAGCTGTCTAGGTACACGTGGCAGGGCTAGATTTGAATTTTGGCCTTAGAGCACTGGTTGAATATGCCCATCTTTTCTGTTATGGGTATGCGCCATGTAAAGTTGACATTTATTCTGTTGTACTTCAATATAACAAGCAGATTACATCCATTATTGACAGCCTGGCACAGCTGGGGCTGTTCAGCCACACAAGAGAAGGCTCCAGGGACACCTCAGAGCCCCTGCCAGGGCCTCCAGGGGCTCCAGGAGAGCTGCACAGCCACTGGGGACAAGGCATGCAGGGACAGCAGCCAGGCAATGGCTTCCCAGGGCCAGAGGGCAGGGACAGATTTTGGGCTATTGGGAATTAGGAATTGCTGTCTGGGAGGGTGGGCAGGCCCTGGCCCAGGGTGCCCAGAGCAGCTGTGGCTGTCCCTGGATCCCTGGGAGTGTGCAAGAACAGGGCTTGGAGCCACCTGGGATAGAGGAAGGTGTCCCTGCCCATGGCAGGGGGTGGAACAAGATGGTCTTGAAGGTCCTTTGCAGCTCAAAGCATTGTGTGATAAACAGCTGTCAGGCACTGCCTGCATCCCTGCTTTAGGCTCTGGCTGTGTACAGAGTCTGATGTGCAAAAGATAAGAAGATCCAGGAAACAGCAAGCTGTTAAGTTTACTTAAAACTTTCCCTGGCCTTTTCCTGGCTGCCATCAACATCTTTAGGGCAGCTTCTGAGAAGTGCTGTGGCAGCCAGACACCCAGGCCTTGGACATCTGGACCTTAAAGCAAATATTATGGCTGTTGTTATTACCATTTTTGCCTCCCTAATTAACCAGTTGGGCACTTGCCAGCTCTTTCTCTCTGCATTGCAAGGACTGTTTCCATTGGGTTTAGGCAGACAGTCTTACTTTAAGATCCCTATTGATCAGCTGCCATTCTCACATGGTTAAAGCACTCCTCTTGGGGAACTCTCCAGTGTTTTAAGTGCACGCAGTTACTCTCATGACTGGCTTGTAAACAGGTTTTAATGGGGCTATTAGTGTAAAAGGACAGGAAACTTTCAAAAACAGCCTTTTAAATATTCATGAAGATGTTTAATCTGGCGCTTAATCACCACTGTTTGCATATCAGAAAAGAGCGGGGGCAGCAGTGCCTCGCTGTTAACTTCAACAGGACATTAATAAACGCTCTTAGACCCAGGATTAATGCCCAAATGGCAGCCAAACTCTTTGGAAAGCACTCCCCACCTCCTGCAGAAGAGCTCCCCAAAACTGGTGTGCAAGGAGAGTGTTGGCTCCCAGGAGAGGATGTTCAGGGCCAGGCTCTGCTGTTGCCCCTGCTGAGCAAGGCAGGACCTACACCTTCTGCACTGACCAAGTCCCATTGGGTCACAGGGGCATCAGAGCGGACTTTTCTGCCTGAGTGGAGGGTTCAGAGCCCCAGGGGATCTCCCAAAAGCAGCTGTGCTCAGGTGGGATGTGCTGTGTCCCGTGTCTGTCCCTCTCTGGGGCTGGATGGGCCCTCCAGGAGATGCCAGTATCTCCCCACTCCCAACAATGGGTTTGTTCACTCAAGTTTTCCTTCCAGCAAAGCTCTGGCTCAGGCTTTCAGCTGTTTTATGCTGACTGAATTGGTGTAAGGGCATGAAAGACTCCCTATTTAACTGGTTTAAGCAGTGATTTTGTCCTGGTGTCCCATTCTCTGTAACCCCTACTGACCTCTTTCCTGGCCATTCATGTGGTCACACCTATTCACACACTCTGCTCTGAACCACCCCAGGAGCCTCACGACTTGGGTAAAGGCAGAGTGAGTTAAACACAGAATTTCAGCTTCTGTGTTGCTTTGGGCGTGGATTTTAGCCACTTTGGCAATTTTTGCAATGCACTTTTTATTTTCATTTAAAAAGTAAAGCCGGAAAGGATAGTGTTTCCCCAGTGGGAGAGACTTCATGCAATTTTAAAAACGTGCATTATTTAATCCAGCAGGCATTAAGATGCCTTGAGCTGTTAACACCTGTTGTGGAAATCCATAATACACAGGCTTAAAAAACCAACAACCCTGAGAGACCCATAAAGGTTCCTGCAGAGCTGTCGTCGCCTCTCGTGTCAATGAGTACTTAAGGGCCCTGAAATCTGTGGCTGAACTCACTTACTGAGCACGTGCTTTCTCTTCAGCTCAAAAAAAATTCCTTAGGATAATTTCATTGAAAAAAAAAAAAGAATAATGAATATGAAACACCAGCGAGCTGCATTTCTTACACAAACCTCTCATGCATTTTTCATACATTTCCCCACCCAGGCGCCTAAATGCACCAGTTTATAGTCTATGTTACTACCTTGTAAAACTCCATGTAAAACTTCAGTCAATATATTTTTTCAGTGCTTTGACACACAGTCATTTAACATATGTCAGACCCAGGTAGCCTGACCTCAGCTGGGGAGGTCGCCACTGTCTCCCACAGAAGTAGATAAAAAAAAAATTATATTCCCAATAGGAAATGCAAGGGTAAAGCAAAACTCCCTGGGGAAAGTGTGGAAGAAACTCTTAGTGTGATTTCACATTAGCAACACCTGCGCTCACTTCATCTTCGTAATCAGCAGAAACCATTTGTGCTGTGGAGTCTTGGCTGTGCTGGAGCCAGTGGAAATTTTCCCATTTAAACAACAGGACTCCTCTGATGGGACCTCTCTAATGGGACCACCTAAAATTTAGAGAGCTGCCTCAACAAGGAGCTGAGTGTCTGCTGCCATTTGAGCCCCTCCAGGGTGTGCTTCCTGGCCTGTCTCATACCTTGCTGGCCCATGTCAGATTGTTGATCCCACAGGGATGCTTCTCCCATCCTGAGAGATCTGGGAAGTCCTGGGTGACAGGAAAAAGGGAAAAATAGTACCCATCTTTAAAAAGGGGAGAAATTAGCACCCTGGGTACTACCATCCTGTCAACCTGACCTCTGTGCCTAGGGAAATCATGGAATAGAAGTTGTACTAAGGGACATGGAGGACAGGGAGGTGATTTCAGACAGCAGGGGTGCACCAAGGAAAAATCCTGTCTGACTCAATGCAGTGGCTTTCTTTGAGGAAGTAACTACATCAGTGGATCAGGGAAGAGCTACAGATGTCATTTATTTGGAGCTCTGTAAAGCCTTTGACACAACGTCCTTCCTTCCAAACTGGAGAGTGATGGATTCCATGGCAGAATTATTAGATGGATTAGGAGCTGGTTGGATGGTTGCATCCAGAGGGTTGTGGTGAATGGCTCAGGGTCCCAGGGGGTCCCTCAGGGGTCCATCTGGGCACCAGTGTTATTGAATATCTTCATTAATGACACAGACAGAGGGATCCAGGGCACCTTCAGCAGATTTGCAGATGGCACCAAGCTGAGAGGTGCAGCTGACACACCTGGAGGATGGGATGGCATCCAGAGGGACCTGGACAGGCTGCAGGAGTGGCCCAGGGGAATCTCATCAGGTTTAACAAGGCCAAGTGCTGGAGCTGCCCCTGGGCCAGGGCAGCCCCTGGGACCAACCCAGGCTGGGATGAGCAGAGGGAGCAGCCCTGGGAGAAGGAGCTGGGGGTGCTGTGGGTGAGAGCTGGGCCTGCCCCACCTGAACCCCCTGCCCTGGGCTGATCCCCCAGCGTGGGCAGCAGGGCAGGGGGATCCTGCCCCTGTGCCCCTGGGCTCAGGTGAGAGCCCACCTGCAGAGCTGCCCCAGCCCTGGCTCCAACAGCACAAGGAGCTGGAGCTGCTGCAGCCAGTGCAGAGGAGGCCACGGAGATGCTGCCAGGGCTGGAGAGCACTTTCTATGAGGAAAGGCTGGAAGAACTGGGATTCTTCATCCTGGAAAAGAGAAGCTTTGGGGTTATCTAATTGCAGCCTTCCAGCACCTGAAGGGAACTTACAGGAAAGATGGAACAAGACTGTTTATACAGGAGCCTGGAGTGACAGGACAAGGGGCAACGTCTTCAAGCTGAGAGAGAGTAGATTTAGATCAGATATTAGGAAAAAATCTCCCCTGTGAGGGTGGTGAGGCCCTGGCACAGGTTTCCCAGAGCAGCTGTGGCTGCCCCTGGATCCCTGAAAGCATCCAAGGCCGGGTTGGATGGGGCTTTGAACAACCTGGGATAGTGGACGGTGTCCCTGCCCATGGCAGAGTGTTGGACAAGATGAGATTTAGAGGTCCTCTTCTAACCCAAACCATTCTATGATTCTGTGATTTTATGTTTCTATGATTCTGTGATTCTTTCTAGGTGTCCTGGGGCTGAAGGCACACAGGTGTCTGCAGGTGCACTGCTGTCCCAGCTCCCAGCAGAGTCTGGAGATTGAGCTGGATGAAGCAAGTGATCTGTGAGGTAAAACATAAATATCTACTGCCATGTGAGGCATTCAGGGCTATCTGGAGTATCACATATGGGAGGACTGTGAGGGCACAGAATCCTTCTGGGGCAAGAGCTAAGGCCAGCTGAGAAGCCAGGATCCCCTCAGATGTGGCTGGATTTCATGGTGTGATTCACAGGGATGTGCTGTGCAGCGCCAGGAGATTGTGGGTCCCTTTCAGTGTGGGACAGTCCATTATTCCATGGTTCTGTGACCTGTTTGGAGGCTGCTGGGCTGAGCCCTGTGTGTTTGCACCAAAATCCCCCCCAGGGCTGATTCTGCACGGCCTCAGCTACAGGAGACAGGTCCCACCTTGCTGCGGGGTAAGACAAACCCTACAGCTGCGGGAGAGTTTTATCACAGGGATAATTAGAAACTTTCCTACCTGCCTCTATTAACTAAATAATTTTATAATTAGTTTGCAGCACTCAAGCCATTTCAGCAGCAGGCACAGAAATCTCCGAGGAAGGCAGGGAATACCAGGATTGTTTATTCATGGATCCTAGGAAATTTTTCACCATGGCTGTCTCCTGTGGGGGACTCCCTGGGGACAAGTGAGAATCTCAGCAATTTTATGAAACTTACTTAACACTCTGAGTGAAGTGCAGATGAGGAGAACAGAAGGCAGGAGGACAGGTGACTTCATCCTGAAAAAAGTCAAAGGTAAAGCTGTCAAATATGGGGAAAGCTCACAAATGTGCTCAGGCTCAGACTGGGAGCTCATGCTGGTTGTGGTTATATCCCAGGCTCATGATCTGGGCACATTAATCCAGTCAAAGTTTGCCTCTGTTTCTCTGTTGGAATCAGAGGATTTTTTTACATCAGAACACAGATCAGGTGTTTTTCAATATTATTCTTGATTTCTAAACATCTCTATCTTAGCAAGGCACAGATTAAGTCGCACTTAGCTCTTGCCTGAGTTTTTCAGCTTGGCACTGAGGTGATGATGCCTTTCTTGAAAGGATCTCATGGCATTTACAGAATAAGGCTTTTGGTTTGACAACACAATTATACAGGACCTTATCTTCAGGTATAGCTACTCAAATTTATTCAGGCAGAAAATTCTGAGGCTGGAAACATAGCTGTTAATTCTGCTTTGTAAACCATATGTAACATATTCTTTAAATAACATTGGTTGTAGAAGATAATTATAATTTGTCTTAAAATACTTCTCTCTCCCAGACTTTGAAAAATTTCAATGACTTGCTTTGGGAAATATTTCAGTAATCAATGTAGGAAAAATGCAATAACTTAATCTATTTTGAAGAGCTGTGAAATTAAAGAAAGGTGAATTTTTGATATTTTTAACAAAAACTGACACTTTCCCAAAAGTGTATAAAGAAAACACAGGAACACATGGAATAATCCTACTCAGCCAGAGTGGTGACTCCTTATTAGAGTTTTAGGATAGATCATTTCTGAGATGATCTCTGTAATTTCTGAGATCTATCCTGAAACTACACACTACAAAAGAGAGTTTTCAAAAATATAAAAACAGAAAGAGAATTCTCAAAGTTGTTTTTCTAGCTTAGAACCATAGATTGGTTTGAGTTAGAAGGGACCTCAAAGCTCATCTCATTCAGGCCCCCTGCCATGGGCAGGACACCTTCCACTGTCCCAGGCTGCTCCAAGCCCTGTCCTGGCTGGGCTTGGCAATCATTCCTCAGGGATTTTCTCTGCAGTTGGGTGCTTCAGACCAAAATAATTCCTTTGGCCTCTGTGGTGGTTTCTGGCAGGTAATGGCGGGGTTGAAATTGAATCTTTCTTGGTCAGCCTGGTTTCCTCCAGCCCACATGCTTCAGGGTAAACCCATGAGTCACTGCCCTGGCTCTTCCTCATTGAATGAGATCAGCAGCTCATCACGAACTCTGCACAAGAAATGACAACCCTGGGCAATTTTTGAGAGGAAAAAAAAATATAACCCAAATGAGAGGACAATCTCATGTCCATCCTTGCACCCGCAGTGGCAAAGGGCACCAGTGGACAGAAAGAACCCAAAAAGAGAGCACTTCTGGAGACATCCCTAAATAGATGCTTATTTTTAACCCTCACACCCAAGCCTGGAAGATCCTATTCTTTCTGCAGGAGTCCTGTATTAGTGCTCCAGCTGAGGAACATGCATTAGCAACTCTTAGTCTCTTGTACTGAGCATTATGTCTCATCTTTGGAGTCAGATTAACGGAGATTAGTGGTACCACTTATGAGTTTAAACATCATTCTGACCCAAATTGGTTGTGCAAGCCCAACATATAACATTGCACATGCAAGGCTCTTACTGTCCAGAAAGTGATTTCATTAATTGTTTCAGGGAAGAAAGCTTGTGTTACTTTCTGCTCTAATCCTGAGGTACTGCCCCCCACGCTTTCCACATCCACTGTCAAACACATCTGGTTATCCATCCACCCAAGGATCCATTTAATAATCAAAGATCATTTTGTTATAGCTGCAGTTGGCCTGTCTGCTTGCCTTCCCTGAGTGATTTCATCCATGCCTCTGATCTGTTGGATATCTGCTCCAGTTTCCACAAGGAGTGACACAGGACTGGAGGAAACCCGACAAAAAATAAACAGGCACGGCACTGCAGAAACTGCTGCACTGTATTAAAACAAATGGTTTTAATTATTTAAAATTAGATGCCTTGGCAGAAGCCATGCAGAAACTAAAAACAGAGGAAGCAAAAATATTCTTGTTTAAGACTACAGAAATGGAATTGATCCTAATAAGTCAAGTTTATTTTTTGTGAAATAATTAAAGAAAACCTCTTGCATTTCTCTGGCTGTGTGACCAAAACCAATTTGGAAACACACTGAACTTTTCAAGAAATCATTCACTTAGTTGGATTTGATCCTGGTGTTATTAAAAAAAAAATACAAAGGAATAAAAGAGAAGAACTTTCCCAGTGTTGCTTTTAGCATTTCCCATGGGACTGTCTACTGATGTCAGCTGTTTTTTGGATGGAGCATTAAGAACAAACTCTCATTTCCCTGTTTACAGGCTTGGCAGCCCTTGGCTGGCTCACAGTCTTTGTTCTACCTCTAGGGTCTGCATGAACACGTGAGACCAAGGTCTAATTTATGCCTGTGCTCCAATGAAGTGATTGTCCTGATGTGTGTGACCAGAGTCTCCATCCAGCCAAGGCAGGGACAGAGGTGTCTTTGCAGGAGATTGAGCACCCGAGGCAGGCAGACACTTCCTGCCTTGCTTGGCTTTCAAGAGCACCTCCACTTGGCAGAAGAGGAATTTATGTGGTTATTTTAAGAAGGCTCCCCCTTCCCTAAATAATGAAGATGGAGGTATGTGAGTTGGGCAGGCTAAATCACAGCAGTGACACGTCTCCTGGCTCTGCCAGGGTGCCGTGGTTTACTGTCTCCTCACAGTGACTGGCCAGGTGTGTGCTCCCCTCTAAATTAACCCAAGTCCAGGAGACAAATTCCCACCTCTCTCAAGAACTGCTCAGGCAGCACTTTTAATAACTCATGTCCATCTCTTCCCATCACACATTGGAGACACTGCACCTCCAGCACAAGGAGCAAGGAGGGAGCTGCCTATAAACCACCACCACCCCTACCCCCAGCACCCAGGGGTCTCCCCTGGGGCTTCTCATCCAAACACTGACCCACCCTGGCCCCGTTTAGCTGTTGAGATCTGACAAGATCACAGCCTGGGGTGGTATGGCTGAATTTACATGTGCTTAACAAATTGCCTGTTCACTCAATTACATTTTATTTAATCATCTGTAATCATATAAATTATGCCTGATGGTAGTAAATGTTCGTGTCAGTTCCTAATTACAGATTGATTAATTGGCTGTGGTGATTTGTATTTCTTATATAAGAATATATGAAGATGATGATAAATTATTATTAGTATGCAGCATTTCATATGAAACATAGGGGAAACTTTCCTTTCTTTGACACTTAACGTTCAGTGTATCAAAAATGTTTTGCATTATCCCATGCCCCAAAGAGGGACACTTTCACTACATTAAAAAAAAACCAGCAAAACAAACAAAGGAGAAATATGGTGTGATGAATCCTCAAGAATAAAAAGTCTTGACGATTCCATCTCAACAGTCAAGAACTTGCCTGTTGCTCTCTACTCACTTCAGTATTGATCTGAACTGCACATCAAGTCAGGTTTTAGCATGAAATTCAAGAAAGTGAGGAAAAAAATTGTGCTAATGTCATCTGGGGACAAGCCATCTTGCTGTAGGGTTTAGCTTGGCCACACTACTGCCTTGACAATAGGTCTGAGTTTGGAGGGCAGATGGTTTAGGCCCAGATTTGTTATTAAGAAGGAATACTGTGTGCTGAAGAATATCTATTTTCCCAGAAAAATATTCAAGCAGACCAGGCTGCTCCCAGCCCCATCCAGCCTGGCCTTGGGCACTGCCAGGGATCCAGGGACAGCCACAGCTGCTCTGGGCACCCTGGGCCAGGGCCTGCCCACCCTCCCAGCCAGCAATTCCTAATTCCCAATAGCCCAAAATCTGTCCCTGCCCTCTGGCCCTGGGAAGCCATTGCCTGGCTGCTGTCCCTGCATGCCTTGTCCCCAGTGGCTGTGCAGCTCTCCTGGAGCCCCTGGAGGCCCTGGCAGGGGCTCTGAGGTGTCCCTGGAGCCTTCTCTTGTGCAGGCGAATCTCAGAATCTCTGCTGCTGACAGTGACCCCGAAATGTGTCAGAAAGTCTCTTTTCCCAGCCCAGTGGTCGAAGAAGGAGTCAGGGCTCTTCATTTCTCGGTCTCAAGGTTGTCTATTGTTCCTCACTTATGAAATTCTTTCTCTGGCCTGCCGAGGTCCGCTCAGCAGGACAGACAGATGCACTCTGCCTGCCCCCAGGGCAGTGTTATATTTTAATACTAAAAACTATGCGTACAATATTTACAATTACTTCCCAATACCTATCACCTACGTTAGACAGTGAGCTTCTACTCTAAACCAATCCAAAAGTGCCAACATCACAGCAGAAGATGGAGGCCAATAAGAAGAAGGAGAAAGGCTGGACATGCCCAGATTCCTCCATCTTGTCCCCTGAACCCCCATTCTAAAACCCCCAAAAATCTGCTTTTTCACCTTGTGATAAATTAACTATCATTCTACTTAAACTTTCGTGGCTTGTAATTCTTCATATAAGGTTGGTAATTGTTTTTTCCGAGGGCTAAATCAAAGGCACAGGTGTCTTGGGCTCTGTGCCAAGGTCTCTGAGCCCCCTGGGCAGGGGCTCAAGTCCTCCAGGGCAGCCAGAGGGATTTCCTGGGTTCCGACAGCTGAACAGCCCCAGCTGTGCCAGGCTGGCTCCAGAGCAGAGGGGCTCCAGCCCTGGCAGCATCTCCGTGGCCTCCTCTGCACCCACTTCAACATGTCCAGGTGTTTCCATGACAATATCAGCCATGAATGCTGTCAGCACTCATTCCCAGAAAAAAACAGGAAGTTTTGTCTGCCAGCACAGGTGCTGTGCTGCTGTGCGCTGCTCTGTTTCTGTCAATCCATTTCTCAAGGTCACCTGGCTCCTCCCACACAGTGCAGCAGTCACCCCCAAACTGATGGGTTTTTTTGTGTTTTCAGAAAACATAATTAGAAAATGTCAACCTTTTGTAGCAAGGTCACTCACAGACATCTTAAATGTGACTACTGAAAAAACAATCCTCGAGGAGCCCCACTGACAAACTATCCCCAGTCCAGCACTACTTCTATCACTAGAGTCTCTTATTTCCCCTACAGGTAAACACCTCACAATCTTCTTTCTAAGGCCCTATTTCTCCAGCTCCGCTAATCCAGCTAATCCCTCTCTGAAGCAAGGATAAGTGACATCTTTTTCATTCCCTTATCTAAAAGTTAGGTCTCTTATCAAAGGAATATGCTAAACACAAGTGACACTTTCTGTCTTTGGAAAACCTCAGTTATATTTAACATCACAGCTCTGTATCCGTAGCCATTCTCCCCTCCAAATTTTGTTGCAGTTTTGTCACCTTGTTGAGGTTAAAGCACTTAAACTAAAAAATTAAAGGTTTAATTCATTTTCTACTGCTTTGTATCTAGGATGGAGATTGTCCAGTGCCTTCACGTCAACTGAATTAAGCTCTCTGTCATTTTCTTATATCTCAAACAAGGTAATTTTCAGTTTTTTCTGACTCCTTCCTCAGCGTCCAGCCTGCCTGTGCTGCCCTGCCCAGATGCACCTCCCTCCCTCAACACTGAGCCCTGCACCTGTTTGGATGTTGAGAAGTAAAACCAGGGTGTGTCTGGCAGTTGTTTGACAAGAAGCTTTTCCTTAAAAATGTTCCCACTCCCCTGCATCTTCCAGGAACCCATGGACACCGACTTGCAATATTCTTTTCCTGTTTTGCCAGATTAGATCCACAGGGTGGGTAACCACACTATGGCCATTAACTAACCCATTCAAGGACCCCTTCTCTGAGCTGATGCTGTGATGATTTGTGAGACATCGGCTCTTGGTTATCTTATCCAGATAACCATCCTTTCACAGCCTGCTTCTGAGAGGGCCACCCACAAAGGACAAGAATTGGAGCCCATCTCAAAACCCTCATTCCTGAGAGCCAAATAACTCCATCAGCTTCTTGTTTCGTTAAGGAGAGAATGTAGAGATTTTGGTTAACATTGGCAGGCATGACAAAGGCAACCTGTTTCTTACATCTGAATTTTGTCCTCCACCTACCCTGGTTCAGACAGGGAGGGGAGCATAAATCAATTAGGCAGAGGGTAAGTCTTTTAGGTGGATATATATGTTTGTCTTCCAGTCTGTCTGTCTGTGAGTGCTGTCAGGCATGGGAGATGTCAAAATCAGGAATTCTTCTGGTGGTTGGTGGGTTTTTTTTTTTTTTTTTTTGTTTGGTGGTTGGTGGATTTTTGTGGGGTTTTTTTTGCTGTTTTTTTGTTTTTTTTTTTTGACTTTTTGTTTGTCTAGGGTTTTCTTGGTTTTTTAATTATTTGGTTTTGGTTTTTTTTTTTTTTTTTTTTTCTTTGGTTGGTTTTTTTTGGGGTTTTGGGTTTTGTTTTTTGGTTGGTTGGTTTTGGTTTTTTTTTTGGAGGGTTTTTTTTTTGTTTTTTTTTTTTTGGGTTTTTTTGGTTTTTTTTTTTTTTTTTCATTTTTGTTTGGGTTTTTTGGGTTTTTTTTGCTTTTCGGTGTTTTTTCTCTTTGGTTTTTTTTTGTTTGGCAGTTTGTTTGTTTTGGTTTTTGGGTTTTTTTTGGTTTTTTGGGGTTTTATTTGGTTGGAATTTTTTGTTTGGTTGGTTTTCTGTTGTTTTTTTTTTTATTTTTTTGGGTTTTGGTTTTTTTTCTGTTTGTTTTTTTGTTTGTCTGTTTAGATGTTTGTTTGTTTGTTTGTTTGTTTATTTGTTTTCTTCCCTTTCCCTGCCATGACACTGTGGCTTTTTCTCAGACACTGTTGTATCTCCTCTGCAGAAACTGCCCTGGTGGACGCCTGACTCTCACTGCAAGAGAAACTCTCTGCTGCCCACAAGTGTGTGAGCTTGGATAAATTACTGACCCATCACTGCCCTGGCCTCCCTATCAGAAAAATCAGTACAAAACAATTACAGAGTGAGGTCTGTTTAGCTAATGCTGATAAAGCGCCAAGGGAAGGGGCATGGAGCACACAGTAGAAACATCTACCATGTTGCTGTTGCTAAGGTGGTCACTTACATTCCTGTGTGCAAATAAATCCTGAAAGGGAAAAGCCTCTGGGATGACCAGGAAACACACAAATGCTCGAAATTTCTCATCCATTTATGGTGAAATGGATTTCTAAGCTGGAGAGGAGTGGGTGGAGCTGTTCTGTTTTCACTTGGGTCTTTGGGTTTTGTGTTCAGGCTTGGCTTTGCACCCTTTGGGACAGAGAGAGGCTTTTTGTTGTGTCCTTCTGTCCTGCAGGCCATGGAAAATCTGCTGGAGGAAGGGGTGCCAGGGAGGGACTGGGAGATGCATCCAGCTATCCATTCACCTCCCCATCCACTCACCTTTTGGCTGATCTGTCCACTCCCATGCAACAAAGTGATCCAAAACCTCCAAAACTATATTCCCTACTCCTCTTTGATTCTCCTCAGCCTGTGAGCTGACAGCAGACTTGCCATAATTAGCTCATTTTTACAAGTTTGACAGGATCCCATCCTTGTTTCTTTGACTGCCTTTAATGCTTTCCATGAACAGGGCAGGAAACTCAGCTCAATAGACATTTCCATAGTCAGATGTTTAAATCATGATAGTTCTTGTTACAAAACTAATCTATGTAGCCAAACAAGCAGAACTATGGTGGTGCTTTTTAAAAATGCAGTAGGCCTGTAGCTGATGTGTTATTATCAGTTAATTCTCATAAAAGGTCATTAATGGTGCATACAGTGAAGTGCAGGACTGGACAGGCTGGGTCAGAGAGAGAGGGGATCTGCATGACTGATGTGCAATGCTCAGGGTCAGAGCATTACAAAATTATTCTCTTCAATTATTTACATCCTTCCATCGACTGCGTGGTGGGCTTGGGCTTGTGCAAGGAGTTTCTGCCATCCTTGCAGGGCTTTTCCTTTTCCTCAGGAATGGCATTCACTTAAATGAAAGAGATCTGGTGAAATCCTGCCATGCTCCCTGTGGCTGGCAAAGATTCAGGGAGGAGAGTGGGCGGTGCTGCTGCAGCCATTCGAGGCTGGGGAGCCCTGTGCTCCCTGTCAGGGTAACCTGAGCTGCACATAAATCCTGTGAGCCCATCCTGCTCGCCAGGAGATCCCACTGTCAGGTACAGAAACAGGGCTGGGAAGAAGGATAAAGGCTGCAAATTTCATAACACATTACATCCTGGTTATCACCATCATCAACAACCACAAAGTTGAAATGTTTCTCTCTCCCTACCTCCAAACCTTAGCGAAAGGAATCCAACCTGATTTTTTTTTTAAATTCTTTTTTTTGTTTTGTATTTTGCTGATGGCAACAGCACCAGGCGTGTGCTATATATCAGCCATGATATATAGCCCTAGGAGCTGGCTGTTGACAACTTATGGCTCTTTTGTCTGGGTCTGCCTACTTGGCTGTTTAATTACGTGAGGTGCTGTTCTTTCCGCGCGGCGCTCGTTTCCTACCAGCGGCTCCTGGAATTCATGGATGGTGCTGTGTCTGCACCAGCCATCAAGCTGATGCTCCAAACACATTAGCACGACCAGGAGCTGCTACTGCAGCTCTTTGGTTCATCTGAGTGAGCTAAATCAGCCAGGATGTTTCTTAGAATAAAGCGGTAAATTCTACGTGGTTCTGAGGAAATGTTTCTCTTCGTAGTTTCAATACCTCCTTGCATCTCTTTTTTTTTTTTTTTTTTCTTAATGCTAATGGGATTTAAATTACTGACCATAGCAATTTAACTTTTGATGAAAATAGCAATTAATAGAGAGGACATTAGAGAGAAGAATCCTGAGACTTTATGAGTATGGATTACTGTAAAGCTACATAATAAAATGATTACAGCATGCATAAAAGGTCATTATTGCTGTAATAATGCTGTCCCAAAGTACCTTTTTCATTCTGCAGGACTGAAACTTGTTACCAAACCTAAATGAAAAGCAAGAAGTTATGTCTCAGACCTCTGTTACCGCAAAATTTAAGAATTAACCCAAAAATCTGATAATGATTTTTATTAATTTTGTTCAGGAATGTATTCTCCCATCCCTTTATCTCTTGAAAGAAGAAAATTAAAGCATGGAATGGGGCAGAATTTTTAAAGGGAGAAACCTGGAGTTTATGATAGCAATGTCATGGATATTTTTGATGAGTTCCATGTAAGAGACCCTTATTAAGATCCATGTCCTCTACTATCTAAAATAAGAAAAAAGCCTGAGCCACAAGATATATTCCATTTCACCATTCTCTTTAATCTACAGATAGTGCTTTTGAAATAATATTATCTGAGTGGACATCTTTTCTGAAGAGCTGAATAAAGTTCTATCCTAAGTCTACTCAAATGAGCGTATTTGGTGTTTTTTTGACATTATTTGAACAAAAAAATAATTCTGGTTTACCTTTGGATCTTTACATACTCTTCTAAAATAAAAGGGAATCAGTCTAAATGAAAATTGAAAGAAAATAGTTCAAAGTCTGCTAACGGCACTTGAAAAATGAAAGATACAGTTTTAATCCTGAAATTTTGGACTGTCACTTCTCATGTCTGAAGCACCTCAAATGCACCATGAGTGCCACAATAGTCTAGGTTGCCTTCCAGTGGGGCTGTTTTGCTATTAAATCTTAAAAGAAATACTGTCTGCTCCACTTAGGACAAACATCTCTCCCATCCCACTTCCATTTAGTATTTGTCTTCCCACCTTTCTCTCTCGTGTCCTTTGTCGTGTCCCTCCAGCTCAAACCTCTCAATGGCTGATGGCCTTTCATCAACCATACTCATGGTGGCACTTCTGGCAAGGCCAAAAGTTGAGTCTCCACTTTGTGACATCCCTACATCCACTTTAGTGGATTTAGAAACACAATTCCTATTAACCTATAACAGGGCTCAGGCCCTCAGATCACTTTACCTTAAAAGAATTTGGGAGAACCTCCACTGAACATTGCAAAAAATTTGCCCTTTTGGAAGGGACAGATGGGATTGTTTTATGGAAAAGGAATGAGGTGTAAATCCCAGCAGCCTCATTTACCTTCAGGGGCTTGCTTCAGGCCTGAAATTCTAAACAAAGAGATGCCCAAAGACCATCAGAAAAAAATCCCACCTTGTATTCTCATCCATGATGAGATCCACAAATGATCATTTCCCATTTTAATCTCTGTCCAGAGGATGAGCAGGCATAAGTCATATAATTTCAATTAATCTGAGATCTGCAAGTATAAGAAGCTATAAAAGAGCTTATTATTATTTATTTCTCCAGGCATTTTATCCATGAACCATTAGAGATACACATCTAAATGTGCCTTCTATGTCAATGATAGTGCTCTGTGAAATAGCAAACATTAAAAACCCATAGGAGAGGTTATTCTTTCATATCTGATGGAGGTTTCAGTAAAATGCTTGGGCTGTATTTCACCTGGATGCCAGAGAGCTGTGCACAGGCAGACAGCTGTACAGACTTCCATCTTCTCCTGTGCCTCCAGTGCTGGGGACAGCTCTGGGCCCTCAGGACAAGAGAGACACTGAGGGGCTGGAGCGTGTCCAGGGCAGGGAACGGAGCTGGGGAAGGGGCTGGAGCCCCAGGAGAGGCTGAGGGAGCTGGGAAGGGGCTGAGCCTGGAGAAAGGAGGCTCAGGGGGGGACCTTGTGGCTCTGCACAGCTCCTGACAGGAGGGGACAGCTGGGGGGGTCGGGCTGTGCTCCCAGGGAACAGGGACAGGAGGAGAGGGAACGGCCTCAGGCTGGGCCAGGGGAGGCTCAGGGTGGGCATCAGGGAAAATTCCTTCATGGAAAGGGTTGTCCAGCCCAGAGCAGTAGAGAAGTCCCCATCCCTGGAGGGATCTAAAGGCCATGTGGATGTGGCGCTTGGGGACATGGGTCAGTGGTGGCCTTGGCAGTGCCAGGGGACTGGTTTGAACTGGTAATCCTGGAAATCCTTTTCAATCTAAACTGTTCCGTGATTCTCTGCATAGTGTGGGATGTAGCTGGGTTTTGAAGGTGACCCACAACTCTGTCCATGGATGTATGCAGCATCTAAAATGCCATCATCTCACTATGTGTGCCAGCTCTTCCTTATCCTGCTGCTGCCAGCAGAACCTCAGCAGTTCCCACTGTGCCTTGGGATGCCCAGTTCTGGGGTTGCTGTGGCTGTGGAGCCAGATTCCATCCCATGTTATACAGCAGTTCCATGGATCACCAATGCCACAGCACTGGGGTCCCCAGGCTGCCAAACCAGACCCTGCTGGCCAGGCCTGGGGGCTTCTGAAGAACTGAATTATGGAGATCATAAAATCACAAAGTCAAGCCATGATTTGGGTTGGAAGGGACATTTAAAGGCCGTCTAGTCCAAGCATATTGCAAGGAGCAGGAACATCTTCCACTAGATCAGGTACCTCAGAGCTCTCTCCAGCCTGGTCCTGAATGTTTCCAGAGGAGGGGCAACCAACACTTCTCTGGGAAACCTCTGCCTGTGCCTCACCTTCCTCAGTGAAAAATTTTCGTTCTAAGTCTTGTCTGAATCTTTTTTCATCTAAAACCATCCCCCACTGTCCTATCACTGCATGCCCTTGTCAAAGGTGCCTCTCTGCTCTCCTGGAGCCCCTTGAGGCCCTGGCAGGGGCTCCGAGCTCTCCCTGGAGCCTTCTCTTGTGCAGGGGAACAGGATTTACTCTCTCAGCCTGCCTCCAGAGTGAGGTGTTCCAACAGAGCCAGCTGCTGAACCCTGAGCAGGGTGTCCAGAGACCTGGCAGGACCTTTCAAATGTGGGGCACTGGAGGAGGGAGGGAGCCCCTGGGTGCAGGGAGGTCGGGAGGATCCTTGGGAAGGAGACACAAACATGTTGTGGTGAGCATGGGTGTCAGCAGCACCCCACACTGTACAAGAGTGATGTTTCATTCCTGGACACTCACTCCATTGATGCTGCAGTAGCTGATGCCACCCTTCATCATACTTTCCTGCCCCTGCACCCCTCCCTCCTCTTTTTAATGATTAAATGGTGCACTTAGTAAAGGCACAATAGGAGAAAAAAAAAAATTAATAGAGGCTCCTACATCTCCTCCTGAGGGGGGGCAATGGCACAGAGGCATCTGTGTGCATGTTTAATGGGTTCAATTTCCTTTCCCTGCCATGGTTTGGTGGCTGACAAGGGAATGCAGCAAGATGGTGGCTACTGCTGCTTTATTGAACGGGACTCCATGAACACTCACTTGGGCATAACACGAGCCGTGCCCCGGCTTCCCTCTCCTCAGCATCCGTGCACGCGGCCAAGGGCAAGCGTTTCTGTGAGAGGGATCACCCCTCCCTTTTCTCTTCCCTCCCCCTCAGCCCCGTCCAAAGTAGCCAAACTGACACAAAGGATGCTGGCAAGCTGGATGTGCCGGGAAAGCAGAGCTCCCGGAACGCCCCTCGGAGCGCCATAAACGTGTGCCGAAGGAAATTAATTGAATGCTGTGTATCGAAGGAAATAACAATAACAATAATCACACACATCCCTAGCAACTAGAGAGGGAAAAGATCTATGCGGTTCTTTCGTCTCCTCTCTGCCAAGGGGTGATTATTCCCTTCCCCAGTTAATCCCAGAGCCATCAGGCAGATATCTTGAAGAGGGGAGGTGTTTTTCCAAGGGCAGGTAGGTGCTAAGGTCAGAAGAAGAGGCATGGTCCTTTTGCACATTTCAGAGGGGATGCTGGAGGTCTCACTGTGGTGCTGATTACTAGATTGAGCAGTCCTGATCCACAGTGGTCATGAGGACCAGGATGGAGGACCTGGCACTCAATCATTGCACGTGGGCAGCACAACAGACAGAGCTGAAGAATCCCAAAATGATTTGGGTTGGAAAGGACCTTTAAAGGTCATCCAGTCCAACCCCCTGCCATGGGCAGGGACAGCTCACCCTTGACCAGGTAGCTCAGATGCAAGGTTGGAGTGGCTCTGCTGGCATGGACTGAGATCAGATCCCGTGCTGGTTCTCTGCTTTGGGGTGCTTTTGAGACCAGCAAGATAATTTTTTATAAAATAACTTCAGATGCCACACACATGCAGATTTTTGCCTGTTGGTTGGGCTGCTGTCCTCAGCTATCTCCCACAGAGCCATCCAGCTTATGCTGGGATGTGACAAAACAAGAGGTTTGCCCAGAATCTAGGCAGGATTGGCAGCCACACATGGTTCTCCTCTCCTTGCTTTGCAGGATTCCATCTTCCTTCAGGACCACAGACCAGCCCTGAGCTGAAACATTCCTGCCACATGCAGGAGCTGACGAGTGATCCTCCCACTGCCGGGTAGGGTGGCTTGGAGGAAACCTATGGCCATAAGGGACTGTGGGACTTGCTTGGAAGAGCTGTGCAAATTGGGGATGGGATCTGATCTACAGGATGCCCTTCCAGCTGTGGCTCACACCGGGGAGTGGGATGTGTCCAGCTGGAAAAGTGCCTTTGAGTTGGATGGACTGAATCCATCTCTTTCCTTGAAACCCTGACGGCTGCTTTGCCTCTCTGCACCTTCGCTGCCCATTTATAAAGAGCTGATGAGAATATGCTTCTGCTCTCTCACACCGAGGCTCCATTCATTAATAGTTACAAAAGGTTTTGAGATCCTCAGATGGCCAGGGCGAGAGAAGTAATTATTTATTAACAGCCTCTGTGAAGGTGTGGGCAGCCATATTACATCTCTCCAGGGTATTTAATTTAGGTCCTGAGCATTTATTGTGAATCTGAGAAAGTAATTGCTGATCTGGGCAGAGGTAGTTGGTAAGATTTTTTTTTAATTTTTTTTTTTGTACCTGAATGAAATGCCTATAAATGCAGATTATATTTTTTTACAACAGAGATGAAGAGTACCAAGGGACCAACAGCCCTTGAGACTTTTACTGAGGCTGTATCTTTGTCCAGCATCCTGTTGGAGGGATGGTTGGGGCGATGGAGGCAGCGATGCCACGCTGCTCTCCCCTTGGGCATCCTCCAGGGGTTGGGGACGAGCATCTCCTCACAAATTTCCCCTGGGCTGGTGTTCACCTTGCCCTGGCCTCCTTCCTGGGGCTGGGCCCCTGCCCACAGCCTGCCCGTGTGCCCTGCAGGTGCGCGGGGACAGCGCTCACCTCGCTCCCAGCCGCGGCGCGAACGCGGGGCCTTTGCCATTAAGCGCCTTCCGTCTCCTTTTCTTTTGTTAAAACCAAATGGAACAATGTAATTAGCTTGTTACAATTAAAGTGACTCGACTGGATAAATTGTAATCACCCAGACTGAAGTTAGGCATCCCTGCAGGTCCCGGCCAGAGCAGCTGAGCTGCCTCATTTGCATAATTAAAATATACAAATGATAATGGATTTTGTACTCAATTTCCAGCGGCTGTAAATTCGAGAAACTATGAAATTAGAATAACTGAGATGGAACCCGCCTTGAGGTAATGAGGATGACAAGTTTTGACAGTAGGGGTGTTTATAACACTAGTTTCTCGCTGCAAAATAAATAAGTACAAAAAAGATTAGACAGTGATATTACTTAATAGTTCCATGGACAGTGGGGAAAGGAGATAGACTGGTGATTACCTCTGCAAATTTACGCTGCCTTTTTGACAAGCTCACTCCTAACCTTAGGGGACACCTTTCTCCTGATTATGAGAAATTGAGAATGAATTAAATGCATAAAAAGGGTTGTCACGGATAGACAAACTAAAGGAAAAGAAATGAAATTAGTCTTGCCATTTTAGCTTGCCGCAGGAGGAGGGGGGAGAGGGAAGGGGAAAAGGCTGGGAGAGGTTTCACGGCTCCTGCAAGGAGGAAATGAAGAGACTGAGTGGTCCAGAACCAAGGCTGATTTCACAAGAAATGGAAAGTCCTTGGGACCCCAGGTGAAAAGAGGAGAAAAAATTAAAAAAAGAAGTAGGTAATTTCTTGTTCAGGGAAGCTACAGGTTCAGTCTGGCAATGAATTGTGGTTTTCTATGAATGGCACTTTTTTTTAAAATTTCTCAGCAAATATTTTCTTCCTCCATTTTTAAGTTAGATCTCTTTAGAACCCCTCAGAGCTGGAAATGTGGGCTGAGCCAGGAATGGGCAGGTTGCCTAGCATCTCTGACTTCTCTTTACCTACACATCCAAAATAGCAGCAGTTTTATGAATATACACACAAAAAATAATCTTGTCCAAAATTATTCTGCGAAACCAACTGAAAAAAAATGATGGTTTCTGCTCTCCTCAACTTCTCCACCTAATCCAAAAAAAATTAATTAACAATTGAATGTGGTTGATAATGCCTATTTCGCAACTTTTCTCTCTTTCAGTAGGACATTCAGCAGCATAAGGAGAACTGAACCTATTAAGAAAAGTGTTGAGCAGAAGATATCCGTGGAAAGGTTTGAAAGCGGAGAGCAGAGGATTGGAGCCAGGACTGATTCTGGTGAGCAGGATTTACCTGCTTCCAACTTCTGTGAACTGACCCTGGGATGTCCTGCTGATTTTGCTTTTTATTCCCCCCTTTTTTGTTCTTACAGGAACTGGTCAGCTCAGATGGAAACTCCAACCCCATAAATGGCTGGATTTTCCAAGGGGCTAAAAATGGGCATTTGTTTGCTCTGGAATGAGGAAGTTGATTAGGGATTGGTCGAAGGAAAGCTGGCACAATGTTTTCCTTGGCCCTGTGTGGAGCAAGGATGGGACCACGGGTGTGTGGGAGCACTGAGGACCAAACCTGCCTTGACAATGGGTTTGGAAAGGGCGGTGGTAACTCCACTACCCATCTCCCTTCACCAGGATCCTGTGGATCCCATGTTTAAAAGCTTTTAATTCCTGTGCACTCTAGTGAAATTCTGGTGATATCACGGACAGCCTGGAACAAAGACTGGTGGAAGAAGATGGAGGGAGGTGAGAGAAATGAGAAAAGAGGAGAAAGAGGGAGAAAGCACAAGGGGAAAGGGGAGTAAGCAGGGAAGGCAAGAGGAACCCAAAAAGCAAAGAGGTGCTGAGAGAGATGGGCTGGGGCTGGGGGGCTGCAGGGATCCAGAGGGTCCCATCCCCACCCACAAGGAGCAGCAGAACACCTACTTTCTCGCCCTGGCTGGAAATACTTTCAAAACAACTGTATGTCTCCCTCTGCTTGCCCACAGCCATGGGTCAAAGCAGCGCAGTGCCCTGCATTTATCTTTTGAATATCACCTGAATTAATCCTGCCATCCTCCAAAGGCTGCTGCTTGTTTCAGGCCCACTGGATACAGCTTCCTTTCCTCTCTTCCTTTTCTCCTCAGAGTGTTTCCAGTTCAGGTACAGCCGCCATTTACATTTTATAGTTTGCTTTACAGCATCTTGTTATTGCGTTATCTGTTAAAGAATGTATTTTTAATGTGTTTTATAGCATGCTTTATAAATAAGTTATTAAAGAATGTACCTGCAGCTAGCGATCACTTAATAAATATTAATAAAGCAATTCCAGATGAGGCCATCATTAAGAGTGTTGCAGAACACCCTTGCTAGCTACTTAGAAAGAGTTTCTGTGCTGGTTACCAAAAAGTTCACGGGAGTTAAGAGGCAGAGGTGGGAAGGAACAGGCTGCCCAGAGAAGCTGTGGCTGCCCCATTCCCAGAAATGTTCCAGGCCAGGTTGGACAGGGCTTGGAGCAACATGGGGTAGTGGAATGTGACTTGGAACAAAATTATATTGCAGGTGCTTTCATACCAAAACCATTCAGTGATTCCAGAATTCCAGGATTCAATGAAGGACATGGTTTTGCAATGTCCTTCTGCCCCAGAACTCCAGACTGACATGGTTTTTGTTTTGTGGGGGTTTTCTGGTTTTTTATTTGCTTTGGTTTGGTTGGGGTTTTTTGTTTCAATGAGGGTTTTATTTGTTGTTTTTGTTTGTTTGTTGGTCTTATTTTGGTTTGGTTTTGGGGAATTTTTGTTTGTTTTTTTGTTTGATTTGGTTTTGTGGGTTTTTTTTAATGAAATACCAATAGCAGGTATTGATGAAGCACCAATATCAGATATTAAGAAGGAGAAGGTAGAAAAAGAGAGAAGGACTCTGAATGTATAGTTGGGTTTGTGTCCATTACAAGTGAGGAGAACAGAGGTGGCTTTGTAGGATGTTATCTCACTTCATTGGCTTTTCCACTTCTGACTAAAATGTTATCTTGGCACTAAGAGATAGTCAACCATATTTCTTTTTCCATGTGACTGAATCTGTATTTTTTGATAGCCAATAGACACAAAGTCCCGCGGTAAATATGGTCACTGTCTTCCATTTTGCAAATCTATTTTGTTTCTAGCTAGAGAAGGCTTAACAGCATCCTTGGGTGGGTGATCTGATGATAGACAAGGGCCTTTTGTGCAGGCAGTAAAGCACCTAAATCCAGGCAATTTACAAGATTATTTACTGTACAATAATGAATTTGAAATTTTATGGGCTCAGCTTGCACACCAGTAGGATGGTGGGCAGCTGCTGGATTAGTCACAGCACCACTGGACATTGTGCAGTGGTTGCACAAAACCCAAATCTGCCCTTGGTGTCTGAGACCAGAGCAGACAGGAGGGTGCTCTCCTCTGCTCATGCAGGTGTTGATGGAGGAGACCCAGGGGAGGTTTGAGCTGATGTTAGGGAAAATAGCTTCAGAAAGGGTTGTCCAGCCCTGGCACAGCTGCTCATGGCAGTGGTGGAGACACAACCCGAGCCCTGGAGGGATTTAAAAACCGTGTGGATGTGACACCTGGGGACACAGGCCAGTGGTGGCCTTGGCTGTCCTGGGGGAATGGCTGGACTTCAAGGTCTTTTCCTGCCTAAATGAGTGCATGATTCTGTGAGTCCAAAGAACTCCAGAGCTCTCTTCATAGCTCCCTATCCATGTTGCTGTCCTAGGCTGCCTTCTGGAGCAGCAAACCTCTGCCAATCACCTCTGCCAGACACTGGTACCTGCCATGTCTTCCTTCCATGTGGTGCCACAGTTAATTATGACCATTGTGGATATATTTGTTCCTCCATTAACATCCACCTCCTGAAATCACGTGCAAGGTTCCTCCCACCCGCATTTCCTTGCCTGACTCCATGGCCCTTGTTCATGCCCACATTTCCAGCAGATCAGAGATGCTCCCAAAGGGGAGAAAGTACTTCATGAAGGAAGAGGCAGCAAAGCTGTCTTCTTCCTTCCACCTCCCCTTTTTTGCTCTCATTACAGGCCAGGTACCTTCCTCCCACAGCCCAGAAAGCAAAGGATGGGTTTGAAATTTCCCTCTTCTCCCTGCAGCTCCCATAATTGCCTTTGACACTGTTTATCATCTGTGATAATACAGCTGTGCCCTGTTACCTCCAGCTGCCCTAATTCGTGTTATCAGTCTGGCACCAGGGAGAGGGAGGTGAGAGGCACGGAGGAGAGGTGAAGCCATTACAGAGCTGACAGGGCAGTGAGAATGGAGGGTGGTGATGGACTAGCCATCACTTGACCTGAATGCAAACATACATCCTATTGGATTGACCTTTCCCTGAGAGTAATGGATCTCCTCGTGCATCATTTTTGCTACATTGCTGGCCATTCCAAGGAGATGGTTTCTGGTAATTAAGATAGATCCCTCATATAATCCACCCACAGCGACAATCAATAGGCGCCTCCAGAGGGATATTTCCAGATTATTGCTATGTCAGCGCAACCTGTGGGAGCTTTGTGGATCTCACAGTGAGAAGCGGGGCCAGGAAAGCAACCCAGGGGTGGTTTCTGGGGAGGAAAGCATTTGCAGGAGCCATGTGGGGCATGTGCAGGTACGTATGAATCACTGTGCCCTCTCTTGTTTGGGATGACAAACACATGAGAGTTATAAACCCCAATATACCTGTCTGTGCGGAAATCCTGGCATGGCCATAAGCCTGTTAGGACAGAAGAGCAGACTCGGAATGGAATGACTGCAGCAGGGTGCAGAGGTGGCCACTGGTGGCTTCCTGGCCTGTATCTGCCACAGTGAGGCCAGCAGGACCAGGGATGTGATTGTCCCTCTCTAATGGGTGAGGCTGCACCTGGAGTCCTGGCTTCAGCTTTGGACCCCTCAAAATGAGAGAGGTATTGAGGGGCTAGTCTGTGCCCAGGGAAGGGAATAGGGCTGGGGAAGGGTCTGGAGAATAAATCATTAAAGAGTGGCTGAGAGAACTTTCTGGCTCTGCACAACCCCCAGCCGAGGGGATTGGGCTCTGCTGCCACAGAACAGGGACAGGAGGAGAAGGAACGGCCTCAGGCTGGGCCAGGGTTGGACATCAGGAGGGATTTCTTGGTGGAAAGTGTTGTTAAACATTGGAATGGGCTGCCCATGGAGGTCTTGGAGTCCCCATCCCTGGAGGTGTCCAAGGAATGCTTGGATGTGGCACTCAGTGCTCTGTTCTGGGTGATGAGGTGGGGATAAATCATAGGTTGGACTCAACCTTGGAGGTCTTTTCCAACCTTAAACTTCCTCTGATTGCATAAATCAAACTTATTCTCTCACTCTTCTCAGCTGAGAAGGTGCTTTCTTGCTCATGCTTCCTCCTTTCCTATGTGCAGTTTTGAGTACCCACGAGGCAGGGAACAAAGCCCCCAGCCCTATACACAGGTACCGGGTACAGGCACTTGCAAAGGTGGAACTGGGAAGAAAAATCTTTGTTTCTATTTGCAAATTGAGCATTTTTGATGGAGGTGTCCTCCCAGGAGAGCACATCAGAGGAGGATATAAGTGCCCCTTGCTCCTCTTGATTCAGCCGCTTCTCTAGTTGTTAGCCAAAGATAATACCACAGTGTCTTCAAATTCCAAATATGGATCTGGGAATGAAATCCCTGCATGCTGCAGAAAGCAAGAAGCTACCCAATTTGTGCTGCCCCCACCCAATTTGTGCTGCCCCCACCCAATTTGTGATGCCCCCTTTAGTGGTAGAAAATCTCAGTGGAACAAGGAAATTCAAAATGTTGAGTGTGGTTCAATTCCCTGGTACTTGATCCAGCTAACTGAGGACACTCCCCTAGATTTTATATCTATTATAATTTAATATTTATATCTATTATAATTTCAGAAAAGACCTGAGAGCTATGGATTCTCTGCATTGCATCCTTGAATCATCCATCAGTTCCTGATCTTCTTAAGAACGTCTCTTTGCCTCTTTTTGGCTCCTTTTGAGCAGGTCTGACTATATATTCATACCCCATGAGCCAAGAATAGAAATAATAATTCTAAAGAAACATTCTGAGACACCAAAATACCAGCAATGGTAATATATAGCATATTTTATGGAGTCTCACACTGTGCATCATTTGCTGTAAGAAATGACAGTAAAATGCATGTTTTTGAATACTTGGATCTTCCCCAGTACCTTTTTTGGGGGGTTCAGTAGCCCATCTAGTTGGTGAGACACATCAGCAGCATTGGTGTTTTGGAAACTCCAGAGTGAGGGTTGGCTTTGCAGCTCTTGGATTGCGTGGTAAAACCCCTGCTGATGACAAGAGGCCCTGAAATTTTTTCCCTTAGCCATGTTGATCTGAGAAATGCAGCCAAACACGAGTTGGGATATGCGCTTCAAAAATGTCAAGGGGAAATTATTTCAAGCTCTGAATATATATGAAGTTAATAACTTGCCGCTTCCCATTTCCCTTTTTAGCTGTTATTCTGGATTGCTGACCTGATTTTCCAGAAAGGGATATTTGGTGGGTCAGTGGTAGGGAGGGATGCAAATGATTCCCTAAAAGGTTCAGACACCATTTTTTGCCACCAGAGCCCGGTATTCTTGCATAATCCTCTGAGGATTCTGGGCTGAGAGGAAACCTCCAGAGTGTGACTTTTTTTTCTTACTGAGCATTTCGCACTTACCCAATGCACATTTTTCATTGGAGTCATCTTCTAATTTGTCTTTGTTCTGGAAACAACATCTTCAGGTGTTCTGGTAAAAGGGAAATGTAGGAAACCCCTCTTTCAAGGGAACACCTCTTATGGAGGTCCCCAACCTTTGGATTACATTCCAAACATTGAGACATAGAGATACTCTCTCATCCCCAGATTTTGTTGTTAATGTTTCCATGAATTTATGAAACATATCTGCTCTTTGTCCCTCCTAATCTTTTAAATCAGCTTTACATACCTTCCATGCCCAGTTTGATCTCCATGGCTTTTCATGTTGTGGGTTTTTTCACTGTCTTTTTTTTTTTTCACTATAGCTTTCCATTTCATGTTAGCACATAAAGAAAAAGGAATTTTATTGGAATAGCTATGTCACAGCAAAGATTATTTTTTCTCCCTGTGGATGAAACCAGATTCTGTTTTTCATGTGGCTCATGTTATAACAATCTCACTCTGGCTGTATGGCCAAAACCTATTTGTAGCATTCTGAGAGGAAATTCTTGTTATTTAAATGCAGTTTCACCCGTGATACATTTTAGAGCTATAAAAGAACATTAACTGGTTCTTATTTTATATGTTTCATAATACTAAGGGTTTATATGAATTGATAAAGCTCTTAAAAATTCGATTATATTTGTACCTCTCCACACTGTGTGCAAAACTTGTAAACAGTAATAAAAAGAGATCTGTCCACCACTCAGACAATGTAATACCATTTTTAAAAGCTATAGGTGCTTTTGTGGTCAGACTTAAGAAAAAGAATGTGATGGATGAATTCTCTTAGGCCGAAATAGCACTGTCCCTTTGGTAATAGAGAGGCAAATGTTACTCCGGCAGAAGAGCATGACATTAAATGTAGAGAATCTTGAATTTCCATTTGGGTGGAGATATACAGTACCAAAACACAGCTACTTTTGGAGGAAGCAAGTGGCTGAAGTTTTTATGGAGTAACTCAAGAGTCTTTAAGACTTCTAAATTTTCAAATTATTTCCCGCCTTGATAACTCCCTAAGAATCATAGAATGGTTTAAGTTGGAAGGGATCTTAAAATCCCATCTCATTCCAACCCCCTGCCATGGACAGGGACACCTTCCACTCTCCCAGGCTGGTCTGAGCCACATCAAACCTGGCCCTGGACATTCCTAGGAATGGGACAGCCACAGCTGCTCTGGGCACCCTGTGCCAGGGCCTGCCCACCCTCATGGCCTGCAATTCCT
>NC_044601.1:69715118-69736118 GCF_901933205.1 Camarhynchus parvulus
GATGTTCTACATGGAATTTTGGATGTTCTCCATGGAAGTTCTCCATGGAATTTTGGATGTTCTCCATGGAATTTTGGATGTCCTCCATGGAATTTCTGATGTTCTCCATGGAAGTTCTCCATGGAATTTTGGATGTCCTCCATGGAATTTCTGATGTTCTCCATGGAAGTTCTCCACGATGTTCTCCATGCAATTTTTGATGTTCTCCATGGAATTTTTGATGTTCTCCATGGAATTTTGGATGTTCTCCATGGAATTCTGGATGTCCTCCACGGAATTTCGGATGTTCTCCATGGAGCTGACGTCCGTGTGTCCGTGTGTCCCCGCAGAGCGGAACCTGAACCCTAAGGCGGCGTGCCTGAAGCGGCGCGAGGAGGAGAAGGTGACCTCGGAGCCGCCGCCGCTGGCCTTGGCCGGAGCTCACGGGGCCATGGGGGGCGGAGCCAATCACATGGGGCAGATGTGACAGGTGGGGACAGAGCGGGGACACCGGGGGGACAATTGGGGGAAAAATTGGGGAAAAATTGGGGGAAAATTGGGGAAAAAATGGGGAAAAAATGAGGAAATTTTGGGGGAAAATTGGGGGAAAATTGGGGGAAAATTGGGGAAAAATGGGGAAATTTTGGGAGAAAATTGGGGAGAAATTTGGGAAAATTTGGGGAAAAAATGGGGGAAAATTGGGGAAAAATTGGGGAAAAATTGGGGGAGAATTTGGGGAAAAATACGGGGAAATTGGGGGAAAATTGGGAAGAAAATGGGGAAAAAATTGGGGAAAAATTGGGGGAGAATTTGGGGAAAATCTGGGGAAAATTGGGGGAAAATTGGGGGAAATTACGGGGAAAATTGGGGGAAAATTGAGGGGAAATTGGGAATAAAATGGAAAGAAAATGGGGAAATTTTGGGGGAAAATTGGGGAAAAATGGGGGAAAATTTGGGGGAAAATGGGGAAAATGGAGGAAAAAATTGGGGAAAATTGGGAAAAAATGGGGAAAATTTGGGGGAAAATTGGGAAAAATGTGGGGGAAAATTGGGGGAAATTGGGGAAAAATTGGAGAAAAATTGGGGAAAAATCGGGAAAAATTGGATGAAAATTGGGGGAAATTTGGATAAAAATTGGATTAAAAGTTGGGATAAAATGGGAGAAAAATTGGGGAAAAATTGGGAAAAAATGGGAATAAAAGGGGAAAAATGGGATAAAAATTCGGATAAAATTGGTTGAAAATTGGGGGAAATTTGGATAAAAATTGGATAAAAAATTGGGGAAAAATTCAGGAAAAATGGGATAAAAATGGGATAAAATTGGGATAAAAATGGGGAAAAAATTGGGATAAGAATTGGATAAAAATGGGAGAAAATTGGGAAAAATTGGATAAAAATAGGATAAAAAATTGGGGGAAAATTGGGAAAAATGGGGGAAAATTGGATAAAAAATGGGGAAAAAATTGGGAAAAAATGGGAGAAAAATTGGGAAAAAATGGGAGAAAAATTGGGGAAAATTGGGAGAAAAATCTGTTTAAAATCCCTAAAAAATTTCTTTTTCTCCATAATTTTAACTTTCAAAATTCCAATTTTTTTTTTTTTTGTGTGTCTTTTCCATCCCCAGGTCGGCAGAAAAAAACCGGAAAAAAAAAAAAGTTTTTTGGTGAAGACAAGAAAAAAAAAAAAACAAAAATCTCGACAAGTCTGAGTCATTCCAAAGGCGCAGACGCCTGAAAATCCCCGAAAAAATTCCCGAAAAATCCCGGAAAATTCCCAAAATTCCCCCAAAAATTGGGAATTTTCTATGGGAAACCGTCGCTTCCACACTGTGGATTTTGTGCCTAAAAAATGTTGAATTTTGGTTTTTTTTTTTTTTGGAGAAATAAAGTGAAAAATGGGTGAAAAAAAGGGGGGAAAATGAGAATATTTTAGGGGGGGATGGGTGGGAGAAATGAGGGAAATTTGGGGGGGAATGGTGAAAAAATTATTGGAATAAAAATGGAAATCCAAGTGGTAAAAAGTGGAAAAATTTTTGGGGGGGATGGGGGAAAAATTGGGGGGGAAATGGGGAAAATTGGGGAAAAAATGGGGAAAATTGGGGGAAAATTGGGGGAAAATTGGGGGAAAATTGGAGAAAAATTGGGGAAAATTGGGGAAAAATTGGGGAAAATTGGGGAAAAATTTGGAATAAAATGGGGAAAATATGGGGGAAAATTGGGGAAAAATTTGGGGGGAAATTGGGAAAAAATTGGGGAAAGTTGTGAAAAAAATGGGAAAAATTGAGAGAAAAGTGGGGGAAAATTGGGGAAGAATTGGGAAAAAATTGGGGAAAAATTGGGGAAAAATTGGGGGAAAAATTGGGGAAAATTGGAGAAAAAATGAGAAAAATTTGGGGGAAAAATTGGGGAAAAATTGGGGAAAATTGGGGGAAAAGGGGGGAAAATTGGGGGGAAAATTTGGAATAAAATGGGGAAAATATGGGGGAAAATTGGGGCAAAATTGGGATAAAATTGGGGAAAATTAGGGGGAAATTCTGGGGAAATTGGGGGAAAAATTGGGAAAAATTAGGGGGAAATTGGGGGAAAAATGTGGAAAAATTGGGGGAAAATTGGGATAAAAATTGGGATAAAATGGAGGAAATATGGGAGAGAAATTGGGGGAAAATTGGGGGAAAATGGGGGAAAAAGGGAAAAAATTGGGGAAAATAAGAAAAATGGGGAGGAAATGGGGAAAATATGGGGGGAAATTGGAGAAAAAATGAGAAAAAGTTGGGAGAAAAATTGGGGGAAAATTGGGGAAAAAATTGGGGGAAAATTGGGGGAAAATTGGGGGAAAATTGGTGAAAAATTGGGTGGAAAATGAGGAATTATGGGGGAGAAATTGGGGAAAATTTGGGGGAAAAATGGGGAAATTGGGGGGAAATGCGGGAAAAATTGGGGGAAAATTCTGGGGAAAAATGTGGAAAAAAACGAAAAAATTGGGGAAAAATTTGGGGAAAAATGGGGAAAACGGGAGGGAAAATGTGGGAAGAATTGAGGGAATAATGGGGAAAAATTGGGAAAAATTTAGGGGAAAATTGGGGGAAAGTCTGGGGAAAATGTGGAAAAAAAAGGGAAAAATTGGGGAAAAATTGGGAAAAAATTGGGAAAATAATGGGAATAAAATGAGAGAAAGTTGGGGGAAAATTGGGAAAAAATTGGGGGGAAAATGGGGAAAATTGGGGAAAATTGGGAAAAATTGGGGGGAAATTCTGGGGAAAATATGGAAAAAAACCAAAAAAAATTGGGGAAAAATTGGGAAAATAATGGGAATAAAATGAGAGAAAATTGGGGGAAATTTGGGGGAAAATTGGGGGCAAAATTGGGATAAAAATGGGGAAAAATTGGGAAATCATGGGAATAAATTGCTGGGATTTTGGCAAGGAAGAAAGCAATCAAAATTGGGAATAAAGGAAGAAATTAAAATTGGGATTGACCAAGGGAAAAATCGGAACCAAAATATAAATGTAAAATATAAAATATACAATATACAATGTAAAATATACAATATAAAATATACAGTATAAAATATACAGTATAAAATGTAAAATATAAAATATAAAATATACAATATACAATATAAAATTTAAAATATAAAATATACAATATAAAATACCCAATAGTCAACAGAGAATACAAAATACAAAATGCAAAATACCAAGACAAAATATAAAATATTAAATCCCAAATAGAAAATGCAAAATTCCAAATAGAAAATCCCAAGAAAATGGGGAAAAAATGGGGGAAATTGGGGAAGAAATTGGGGAAAAAAGTGGGATAAAAATCAAGGAAAAAATCAGGGAAAATTGGGGGAAAATCGGGGGAAAATGGGATAAAAATCAAGGAAAACATCAGGGAAAAATTGGGAAAAAAAACCCAAGAAAAATGGGAAAAAATGGGGAAAATTAGGGAAAAAAATTGGGAAAAATTAGGAAATAAAACAGGAAAAAATCAGGGGAAATTGGGGAAAAATCAGGAGAAATGGGGGGAAATCAGGAAAAAATAGGAAAAAAATGGGATAAAATCAGGGGGAGAATGAGGAGGGGAAATGGGGAAAAATCGGAAAAAAAATGGGGATAAAATGGGGAAAAACGGGGGAGAAAATTGGGTAAATTGGATAAAATCAGGGAGAAATCAGGAAAATTAGGGGGAAAATTGGGAAAAATGGGGGGAAAATCAGGGGAAAAAATCAGGAAAAAGGTGGGGGAAACCACGAAAAATTGTATAAAATAAGGGGAAAAATGGGAAAAATGAGGGGGGAAATGGGATAAAATCGGGGGAAATAAGGAAAAAAATGGGATAAAATCAGGGAAATAACGGGAGGGGGGGATGGGGAAATGGGGGGAAAACGGGAGGAAAAAAACCATTAAAAAGCAGGGAAATAACAGGAAATAAGCACCAATATTTTATCAACACCAATATTTACAATAAATATCCAACACACCCGGAATAAAAACACAAAAAAGAGGAAATTACCTGTTCTGCGCACGAGCTCCAAGATGGCGGCGGATCCGTGAGGGAGAAGCTCCGGAACTTCCAACGGGGCTCGAGCGGCTTCGACCTCGTGCTCAAGGTGGGAAAAGTTGGCAAAAAAGTTCCCAAAAATTAAAGAAATAAAAGAAAAAGTCCTGAAATTCCCATTAAAATGTAGAATTTATAAAACATTCCTCGGGTTTTTTTCCGTTTCCCCTCAGGCTCGGTGGCCCCTCCGGTTTTCCCGCCTTTCCCCTCAGGCTCCGGGTCGCCTCAAATTCAAGGAAAAATCGGGATTTAGAGCCAGAAGAAACTCCTAAAAATTCCAAAATAAAACCTAAAAATGCCCTGAAATCCTAAATAAAATCCAGAAGTCCCCAAAAATCCTAGAAATCTCAAAAATTCCTCAGGGTTTTTTCCGTTCTCCTCAGGCTTGGGGTCCCCTCAGGCTCCGGGTCCCCTGAGGCTCGGGGTCCCCTCAAATTCGGGGGAAAATCGGAATTTAGAGCCAGGAAAAAACCCAAAAATTAAAAAGAAAAAACAAAAAAAGTCCTAAAATCCTAAATAAAATCCAGAAATCCCAAAAACCCCCAGAAATCTCAAAAATTCCTCAGTTTTTTTCCGTTCTCCTCAGGATTGGCGTCCCCTCAGGCTCAGGGTCCCCTCGGGCTCCGGGTCCCCTCAGGTTCAGGGAAAAATCGGAATTTAGAGCCAGAAAAATACCAAAAATCCTGAAAAAAAACCCTAAAAAAGTCCTAAAATCCCAAATAAAATCCAGAAATCCCCCCAAAAAACCCCAAAATCCAAAAAATTCCTCGGGGTTTTTTCCGTTTCCCCTCAGGGTCGGCAGCCCCTCAGGCTCCCCTCAAGGCTCGGGGTCCTCTGAAAATCGGGGAAAAATCGGAATTTGGAGCCAGAAAAAAATCCCAAAATTAAAAAAAAAAACGAAAAAAGTCCTAAAATCACAAATAAAACCCCCAAAATTCCAAAAATTCCTCATTTTTTTTTCCCTTTCCCCTCAGGCTCGGGGTCCCCTCAAGGTTTCCTGCCTTTTCCCTCAGGCTCAGACTTCCCTCAGATTCAAGGAAACATTGGGAATTTAAGCCAGAAAAAAAACCCAAAAATTAAAAAAAATCCTTAAAAAGTCCTGAAATCCCAAATGAAATCCAGAAATACCAAAAAAAGCCCAAAATCCAAAAAATTCCTCAGGGCTTTTTCCTTTTCCCCTTAGGCTCTGCGTCCCCTCAGGCTCGGGGTCCGCTCAAATTCGGGGAAAAATTGGAATTTAAGCCAGAAAAAACCTCTCAAAAATTTATAAAAACCCTTAAAAAGTCCTGAAATGCCCTCAAAAAAAACCCCCAAAATTCCTGAAATCCCAAATAAAATCTAGAAATCCCAAAAAATTCCTCAGGGTTTTTTCCCTTTCCCCTCAGGCTCGGGGTCCCCTCAGGTTCAGGGAAAAAATCGGAATTTAGAGCCAGAAAAAATCCCAAAATTTATAAAAACCCTAAAAAGTCCTGAAATTCCCATTAAAAACCCCAAAAAATAAAAAAAAATTTCTCAGGTTTTTTTCCCTTTGCTTCAGGCTTGGGTTCCTCTCAAAATTCCCCATAAAATTTCCCAAAATTCACAAATTTCTTCCAAAATCCCCCCAAAAATTCCCCTAAAAATCCCCCAAATTCCCTCAAAAAATCCCCAAATTCCTCAAATTTCTTCCTTCAATTCCTCCAAAAAAAATCCCAAAAATTTCTCCAAAAAAATCCCCAAAATTCCCAATTTTTTTCCTTCAAGTCCCCCCCAAAATTCCCAAGTTTCTTCTTTCAACTCCCCCCAAAAAATCCCAAAAAATTCCCCCCAAATATCCACAAAATTCTCAAATTTCTTCCTTCAATTCCTCCCAAAAAACCCCAAAAATTTCTCATAAAAAATCCCCTAAATTCCCAAATTTTTTCTTAAACCCCCCAAAAATCCTCAAAATTTTCTCCAAAAATTCCCCAAATTTCTTCCTTCAATTCTCCCCCAAAATCCCAAAAAATCCTAAAAATTTCTCAAAAAAAAATCCTTAAAATTCACAGTTTTTTTCCCTTCAATTTCCCCCAAAAATCCCCCCAAAAATCCCCAAAAATCTCAAATTTCTTCTTTCAATTCCTCCCAAAAAAATCCCAAAAATTTCTCAAAAAAATCCCCTAAATTCCCAAATTTTTTCTTAAAACCCCCCAAAAATCCCAAAAAATTCTGCAAAAAACCCCCCAAAATTCCCCAATTTTTTCTTAAATCCTCCAAAAACCAAAAATCCCAAAAATTTCTCATAAAAATCCCCAAAATTCCCAAATTTTTTCTTCAATCCCCCCCAAAAATCCCCAAAAATTTCTCCCAAAATTCCCCAAATTTCTTCCTTCAATTCCCCCCTAAAATCCCAAAAAATCCTAAAAATTTCTCAAAAAAATCCTTAAAATTCACAATTTTTTTCCTTAAATTCCCCCCAAAAATTCCTCAAAAAATCCCCAAAATTCTCTCCAAAAATTCCAAAAATCCTCAAATTTCTTCCTTCAATTCCTCCCAAAAAAAATCCCAAAAATTTCTCATAAAAAATCCCCAAAATTCCCAAATTTTTTCTTAAATCCTCCAAAAAAAATCCCCAAAATTTCTCATAAAAAATCCCCAAAATTCCCAAATTTTTTCTTAAATCTCCCCAAAAATCCCCCCAAAAAATCCCAAAAAATTTCTCCAAAAAATCCCCAAATTTCTTCCTTCAATTCCCCCCAAAATCCCAAAAAATCCTAAAAATTTCTCAAAAAAAAATCCTTAAAATTCACAATTTTTCCCCTTCGATTCCCCCCAAAAAATCCCCAAAATTCCCTCAAAAAATCCCCAAATTTCTCCAATTTCTTCCTTCAATTCCTCCCAAAAAATCCCCGAGCTTCTGAAATCCCAAATAAAATCCAGAGATCCCAAAAATTCCAAAAATTCCTAAATCAGACACAAAATAGTCCCACTCAGTGCTAAGAGCGTGGAAGGCGAAAGCGCGGAGGGATATCAGCGATCGATAGCTCAGCGTAACGCGCTGCGGAGTGATCTCTCGGTGATACGGCCGTGACCGGATCTCCTCAAGATCCGGCAGAGGGAGAGACGCGGAAGGATACAGCAAAGCGCTGCACTATTTTGGCAGCTGTGCTACCGTGTATAGTCCCGGTGGCGGCGGAAACGGCGTGACAGAGCACCGGGATTGCCGGTCGGAACCGGCACCGGGCTGGGCTCGGAACCGGCACCGGGCTGCACCAAAGCTACGGTGAAAACAGTGCGGGGGGTGGCAGCGGCGGGACTGCAGGTTCGAACTGCGCATGCGCGGAAACGGCAGTGCTGTTGAATGAGGCGCGGATTGATAGCACTGCTGCTGGGGAGGTGTAGCAACTGCGCATGCGTGGTTTCAGTCAATATGGCGGTGGCGGCGGGGAGTGCGGGAGGGGACGGGGCTGCGGTAACCGGGACGGGGCTGCGGAAACCGGGACGGGGCTGCGGCAACCGGGACGAGGCTGCGGCAACCGGGACGGGGCTGCGGCTGTGGAAGGGAATGGCGGGATGGCCGTGGCTGCAGAAGGCGCCTCTGAGGCGGGGGGGATGCGGTGGGGAAGACGCGGCTCTGCCCGCCATGCAAGGGCGGGAAAGCGGCGGCGGGGCGGCCTGAGCAGCGGCAGATGATCCCGTGAGGCGGCAGAAGCGGCGGCAATCGGCTGAGAGAGGGCAGCCACATCCCGGCGGGAGATTCTATTAAAATTCTTTATTCCAAACGTGTCCCGAAAGTCTCTGGTCAACGCGGCTGAACGGCGCCATTTACGACAGTGGCGATTTACGCCAATCGCGCTTTATGGCGCCATTTTGTGACAGTCGCGCATTCCGACGCCATCTTGTGACAGTCGCGCTTTACGACGCCATTTTGGGGATTTTTGTGAGGGGGATTTTTGTGAGGGGAATTTTTGGGGATTTTTATTGGAATTTTGGGAGTTTTTTTGGGGAATTTTTGGGGATTTTTATTGGAATTTTGGGTTTTTTTTTAAAGGAATATTAATGGAATTTTTAGGGATTTTTAATGGAATTTTTGGGGTTTTTTTAAACACTTCTGGGGGGATTTTTAATGGAATTTTTTTGGGATTTTTAATGGAATTTTTGGGGCTTTGTTTGGATTTTTTTAAAGAATTTTTTTTTATTTTAGGGGATTTTTGGAGGGATTTCTAATGGAACTTTTGGGGTTTTTTGAGAATTTTTTAAAGAATTTTTGGGATTTTTTGGATTTTTGAAGGAATTTTTCTGGGTTTTTAATGAATTTTTTGTTCTTTTTAAAGGAATTTTTGGAGGAATTTTTGCAGAATTTTTTGGGATTTTTATTGGAATTTTTTGGGCTTTTTAAAGGAATTTTGATGGAATTTTTGAGGAATTTTTTTGATGTTTCAAAGAATTTTTTTTGAATTTTTGGGGGATTTTCTTGGGAATTTTTTTGGGATTTTTAATGGAACTTTTGGGATTTTTTGGGGAATTTTTTTGGATTTTTGAAGGAATTTTTCTGGGTTTTTAATGAATTTTTTGTTCTTTTTAAAGGAATTTCTTGAAGGAATTTTTGCAGAATTTTTTGGGATTTTTATTGGAATTTGTGGGGTTTTTTAAAGGAATTCTTCTGGAATTTTTGGGGATTTTTAAAAGAAATTTTTTTTCATTTTTGGGGGATTTTTTGAGGAATTTTGGGGATTTTTAATGGAATTTTTGGGGTTTTTTTGGAATTTTTTTGGATTTTTGAAGGAATTTTTCTGGGTTTTTAATGAATTTTTTGTTCTTTTTAAAGGAATTTTTATTGGAATTTTTGGGGAATTTTTATTGGAATTTTTGGGATTTTTTGGGAATTTTTCGGGAATTTTGTGGGAATTTTGATGCAATTTTTTGGGGCTTTTTGGGGAATTTTTTATGATTTTTTAAAGAATTTTTTTGAATTTTTGGGGGATTTTTTGGGGAATTTTTGGGGATTTTTATTGGAATTTTGGGGGTTTTTTTAAAGGAATATTAATGGAATTTTCCGGGATTTTTAATGGAATTTTTGGGGTTTTTTTAAAGACTTCTGGGGGGATTTTTAATGGAATTTTTTTGGGATTTTTAATGGAATTTTTGGGGCTTTGTGTGGAGTTTTTTAAAGAATTTTTTTTTAATTTTTAGGGGCTTTTTGGAGGGATTTTTATTGGAATTTTTGGGGTTTTTTGAGGATTTTTGGGGATTTTTTAAAGAAGCTTTTTGATTTTTTTGGGGATGTTTTGAGGAATTTTTGGGATTTTTGAAGGAATTTTTCTGGGTTTTTAATGAATGTTTTGTTCTTTTTGAAGGAATTTTTTGGGAATTTTTGGGTTTTTTTGGGAATTTTTCTGGAATTTTGTGGGAATTTTGATGCATATTTTTGGGGCTTTTTGGGGAATTTTTTATGATTTCTTAAAGAATTTTTTTGAGGTTTTGGGGGGATTTTTTGGGGAATTTTTTGGGATTTTTAATGGAATTTTGGGAGTTTTTTTGGGGAATTTTTTGGGATTTTTAATGGAATTTTGGGAGTTTTTTTGGGGAATTTTTGGGGATTTTTATTGGAATTTTGGGGGTTTTTTTAAAAGGAATATTAATGGAATTTTTAGGGATTTTTTAATGGAATTTTTGGGGTTTTTTTAAAGACTTTTGGGGGGATTTTTAATGGAATTTTTTTGGGAATTTTTTTGGATTTTTAATGGAATTTTTTTGGGATTTTTAATGGAATTTTTGGGGCTTTGTGTGGAGTTTTTTAAAGAATTTTTTTTAATTTTTAGGGGATTTTTGGAGGGATTTTTAATGGAACTTTTGGGGTTTTTTGAGGATTTTTTTGGGATTTTTTAAAGAATTTTTGGGATTTTTTGAGGAATTTTTTTGGATTTTTGAAGGAATTTTTCTGGGTTTTTAATGAATTTTTTGTTCTTTTTAAAGGAATTTTTGGGGACTTTTTTGGGATTTTTATTGGAATTTGTGGGGTTTTTTAAAGGAATTTTTCTGGAATTTTTGGGGATTTTTAAAAGAAATTTTTTTTCATTTTTGGGGGATTTTTTGAGGAATTTTTGGGGATTTTTAATGGAATTTTTGGGGCTTTGTGTGGAGTTTTTTAAAGAATTTTTTTTAATTTTTAGGGGATTTTTGGAGGGATTTTTAATGGAACTTTTGGGGTTTTTTGGGAATTTTTTGGGGATTTTTTAAAGAATTTTTTTTGATTTTTGGGGGGATTTTTAATGGAATTTTTCTGGGTTTTTAATGAATTTTTTGGGATTTTTAAAGGAATTTCTTGGAGGAATTTTTGCAGAATTTTTTGGGATTTTTATTGGAATTTTTTGGGTTTTTTAAAGGAATTTTGATGGAATTTTTTTGGATTTTTTAAAGAATTTTTTTCAATTTTGGGGGATTTTTTTGGGAATTTTTTTGGGATTTTTAATGGAACTTTTGGGATTTTTTGGGGAATTTTTTTGGATTTTTGAAGGAATTTTTCTGGGTTTTTAATGAATTTTTTGTTCTTTTTAAAGGAATTTTTGGAGGAATTTTTGGGGACTTTTTTGGGATTTTTATTGGAATTTTTTGGGGTTTTTTAAAGGAATTTTTCTGGAATTTTTGGGGATTTTTAAAAGAAATTTTTTTTCATTTTTGGGTGATTTTTTGAGGAATTTTTGGGGGTTTTTAGTGGAATTTTTGGGGTTTTTTTGGATTTTTTTTTGATTTTTGAAGGAATTTTTCTGGGTTTTTAATGAATGGTTTGTTCTTTTTAAAGGAATTTTTTGAAGGAATTTTTGGGGAATTTTTATTGGAATTTTTGGGCTTTTTTGGGAATTTTTCGGGAATTTTGTGGGAATTTTGATGCAATTTTTTGGGGCTTTTTGGGGAATTTTTTATGATTTCTTAAAGAATTTTTTTGAATTTTTGGGGGATTTTTTGGGATTTTTATTGGAATTTTGGGAGTTTTTTTGGGGAATTTTTGGGGATTTTTATTGGAATTTTGGGGTTTTTTTTAAAAGGAATATTAATGGAATTTTTAGGGATTTTTTAATGGAATTTTTGGGGTTTTTTTAAAGACTTTTGGGGGGATTTTTAATGGAATTTTTTTGGGATTTTTAATGGAATTTTTGGGGCTTTGTGTGGAGTTTTTTAAAGAATTTTTTTTAATTTTTAGGGGATTTTTGGAGGGATTTTTAATGGAACTTTTGGGGTTTTTTGAGGATTTTTTGGGATTTTTTAAAGAATTTTTGGGATTTTTTGAGGAATTTTTTTGGATTTTTGAAGGAATTTTTCTGGGTTTTTAATGAATTTTTTGTTCTTTTTAAAGGAATTTTTGGGGACTTTTTTGGGATTTTTATTGGAATTTGTGGGGTTTTTTAAAGGAATTTTTCTGGAATTTTTGGGGATTTTTAAAAGAAATTTTTTTTCATTTTTGGGGGATTTTTTGAGGAATTTTTGGGGATTTTTAATGGAATTTTTGGGGTTTTTTTGGAATTTTTTTGGATTTTTGAAGGAATTTTTCTGGGTTTTTAATGAATTTTTTGTTCTTTTTAAAGGAATTTTTATTGGAATTTTTGGGGAATTTTTATTGGAATTTTTGGGTTTTTTTGGGAATTTTTCTGGAATTTTGTGGGAATTTTGATGCAATTTTTTGGGGCTTTTTGGGGAATTTTTTATGATTTTTTAAAGAATTTTTTTGAATTTTTGGGGGATTTTTTGGGGAATTTTTGGGGATTTTTATTGGAATTTTGGGGTTTTTTTAAAGGAATATTAATGGAATTTTCCGGGATTTTTAATGGAATTTTTGGTTTTTTTTAAAGACTTTTGGGGGGATTTTTAATGGAATTTTTTTGGGATTTTTAATGGAATTTTTGGGGCTTTGTGTGGAGTTTTTTAAAGAATTTTTTTTAATTTTTAGGGGATTTTTGGAGGGATTTTTAATGGAATTTTTGGGGTTTTTTGAGGATTTTTGGGGATTTTTTAAAGAATTTTTTTGATTTTTGGGGGGATTTTTAATGGAATTTTTCTGGGTTTTTAATGAATTTTTTGTTCTTTTTAAAGGAATTTCTTGAAGGAATTTTTGGGGAATTTTTTGGGATTTTTATTGGAATTTTTTGGGTTTTTTAAAGGAATTTTTGAGGAATTTTTTTTGATGTTTTAAAGAATTTTTTTTTAATTTTTGGGGGATTTTTTGAGGAACTTTTGGGGGTTTTTAATAGAATTTTTGGGTTTTTTGGGAATTTCTTTGGATTTTTGAAGGAATTTTTCTAGGTTTCTAATGAATTTTTTGTTCTTTTTACAGGAATTTTTTGAGCAATTTTTGAGGAATTTTTTTGATTTTTTAAAGAATTTTTTTTCAATTTTGGGGGATTTTTTTGGGAATTTTTTGGGGATTTTTAATGGAACTTTTGGGATTTTTTGGGGAATTTTTTTGGATTTTTGAAGGAATTTTTCTGGGTTTTTAATGAATTTTTTGTTCTTTTTAAAGGAATTTTTGGAGGAATTTTTGTAGAATTTTTTGGGATTTTTATTGGAATTTTTGGGGATTTTTTGAGAATTTTTTATGATTTTTTAAAGAATTTTTTTGATTTTTTGGGGGATTTTTTGAGGAATTTTTTTGGATTTTTGAAGGAATTTTTCTGGGTTTTTAATGAATTTTTTGTTCTTTTTAAAGGAATTTCTTGAAGGAATTTTTGCAGAATTTTTTGGGATTTTTATTGGAATTTGTGGGGTTTTTTAAAGGAATTTTTCTGGATTTTTTGGGGATTTTTAAAAGAATTTTTTTTGAATTTTTGGGGGATTTTTTGAGGAACTTTTGGGGATTTTTAATGGAATTTTTGGGGTTTTTTTGGATTTTTGAAGGAATTTTTCTGGGTTTTTAATGAATGGTTTGTTCTTTTTAAAGGAATTTTTGGGGAATTTTTATTGGAATTTTTGGGGTTTTTTGGGAATTTTTCGGGAATTTTGTGGGAATTTTGATGCAATTTTTTGGGGCTTTTTGGGGAATTTTTTATGATTTCTTAAAGAATTTTTTTGAATTTTTGGGGGATTTTTGGGGGAATTTTTGGGGATTTTTATTGGAATTTTGGGGGTTTTTTTAAAGGAATATTAATGGAATTTTTAGGTTTTTTTTAAAGACTTTTGGGGGGATTTTTAATGGAATTTTTTTTGATTTTTAATGGAATTTTTGGGGCTTTGTTTGGATTTTTTTAAAGAATTTTTTTTAATTTTTAGGGAATTTTTGGAGGGATTTTTATTGGAATTTTTGGGGTTTTTTGAGGATTTTTTAAAGAATTTTTGGGATTTTTTGAGGAATTTTTTTGGATTTTTGAAGGAATTTTTCTGGGTTTTTAATGAATTTTTTGTTCTTTTTAAAGGAATTTTTGGAGGAATTTTTGTAGAACTTTTTGGGATTTTTATTGGAATTTTTGGGGTTTTTTTGAGAATTTTTTGGGATTTTTTAAAGAATTTTTTTGATTTTTTGGGGGATTTTTTGAGGAATTTTTTTGGATTTTTGAAGGAATTTTTCTGGGTTTTTAATGAATTTTTTGTTCTTTTTAAAGGAATTTTTGGAGGAATTTTTGCAGAATTTTTTGGGGATTTTTATTGGAATTTTTTGGGCTTTTTAAAGGAATTTTGATGGAATTTTTGAGGAATTTTTTTTGATGTTTTAAAGAATTTTTTTTGAATTTTTGGGTGATTTTTTGAGGAACTTTTGGGGGTTTTTAATAGAATTTTTGGGTTTTTTTGGGAATTTCTTTGGATTTTTGAAGGAATTTTTCTAGGTTTTTAATGAATTTTTTGTTCTTTTTAAAGGAATTTTTGGAGGCATTTTTGGGGAATTTTTTGGGTTTTTAAAAAGAATTTTTCTGGAATTTTTGGGGATTTTTAAAGGATTTTTTGGGTTTTTAAAAAGATTTTTTGGGGGATTTTTTAATGGGATTTTTTGGAATTTTTCTGAATTTTTTGGGGAGATTTAATGGGATTTTTATTAAATGATTTTTGGGGAAATTTTGGGTTTTTTGGAATTTTTAATTGAATTTTTGGGGGATTTTTAATGGAAATTTTTGGGCTGTTTGAAATTAAATTTTTGAGGTTTTTGGGGGATTTTAAAAGGAATTTTTTTGGTTTTATGGCATTTTTGGGGATTTTTAAAGGGAATTTTTAGGGATTATTAATTGATTTTTGGAGGATTTATAAAGGGAATTTTATTGGAATTTTTTTAATTTTTAATGAATTTTTTTTGAAATTTTAAATGGAATTGTTGTGGATTTTTTAATGGAATGTTTGAGGTTTTTAATGTAATTTTTGAGGTTTTTTTGGGAATTGTTTTTGGGTTTTTAAGGGAATTTTTTTGAATTTTTAATGGAATTTTTGGGCTTTTTTGTGGAATTTTTAATGGAATTTTTGGCGGATTTTTTGTGGATTTTTAATGGAATTTTTGGCCTTTTTTGTGGATTTTTAATGGAATTTTTGAGGTTTTTAATGTAATTTTTGAGGTTTTTTTGGGAATTGTTTTTGGGTTTTTAAGGGAGTTTTTTTGAATTTTTAATGGAATTTTTGGGCTTTTTTGTGGAATTTTTAATGGAATTTTTGGCCTTTTTTGTGGATTTTTAATGGAATTTTTGAGGTTTTTAATGAAATTTTTGGGGGTAACTGGGGAATGATTTTTTGGGGTTTTAATGGAATTTTTTTGAAATTTTTAATGGAATTTTTGGGCTTTTTTGTGGATTTTTGAATGGAATTTTTGAGGTTTTTGAATGGAATTTTTGAGGTTTTTAATGAAATTTTTGGGGTTTTTTTGGGAATTATTTTTTGGGGTTTTAAGGGAATTTTTTTGAATTTTTTATGGAATTTTTGGTATTTTTCCTGAATTTTTTGGGAATTTTTTTTGTTTTAAATTTAATATTTTAAGGATATTTTTAGGGTTTTTTAATAAAATCCCACCCCACACCCAAAAACTTTATTACAATTTCCAACATCTCAACAAATTCACCAATTTTTGCCTTGTTCCCTCCAAAGTTCTGATTTTTCCATGAAAAATTCGATTTTTTTCCCAGCATTTTCTGGCATTTTTCTCCTTTTTGAAGCTCTGGATTCTTCCAGTTCCTGGGGGAAAAAAATCAGGATAAATTCCCCAAAAATTTCTCATGTTTTCCCCTAAAATTCCCAAATTTTCCCCCCAAATTCCCTCTTTACTGCCCCAAAATTCCCAATTTTTCACCCCAAAAATCCCAATTTTTCCTCCTTAAAATTCCCACTTTCCCCCTCAAAATCCCCATTTTTTTTCTCCCCAAAATCCCCATTTTTCCCCTAAAAACCTCTCAATTTTCCCCCAAAAAATCTCAAATTGCCCCCCAAAATTCCCATTTTTCCCCTCAAAATCCCCATTTTTTTTCTGTCTAAAATTCCCATTCCCCCCCAAAAATTCCTCAGTTTTTCCCCTTAAAATTCCCAATTTTGGGGGGTTTTTTCAGGGTTTTTGTACAGAACTCCCATCCCACTCCCAAAAACTTTCTTACATTTTAATTTTATTTTTTAAGTATAAAAGCGGCTTCCCCTCAGAGCCGCCGCTTCCCCTCACAACCGCCGCCATCTTGGCTCCCCCCTCCCCTTTTCCCGCGCTCGCCCCTCACAGCAATGGCTCCTCCGCGGATCCCGCCGATGTTACCGGCAACGGAAATGGGAAGGGAAAGGACACCGGACGTGGTATGGCCGCCCTTAGGCTCGGTCCTAGCGCCGGGATGGATCCCCTGCGGATAAAACCGGGAAGGGAAATGGCGAATTCGGTTTCCTTGGGGTCCCTGTGGGGAGTCCCGCCATGATTCTCCTTCATGACTCTCCTTCAGGGCTCTGTCTCCGGTTCCCCTTCAGGGGTCCCGTCATGATTCCTTCTCGAGTTTCTCCTCAGAAATCCTTCCATGGCTCCCCCTCAGGGGTCTCGCCATGGTTTCCCCTCAGAAATCCCGTTCCGGTTTCCCCCTCAGGGGTCCCGCCATGATTCCTTCTCCAGTTTCTCCTCAGAAATCCTTCCATGGCTCCCCCTCAGGGGTCTCGCCATGGTTTCCCCTCAGAAATCCCGCTCCGGTTTCCCCCTCAGGGGTCCCGCCATGATTCCCCCTCAGGGGTCCCGCCATGATTCCCCCTCAGAAATCCCGCCACGGCTCTCCCTCAGGGGTCTCGCCATGGTTTCCCCTCAGAAATCCCGTTCCGGTTTCCCCCTCAGGGGTCCCGCCATGATTCCTTCTCCAGTTTCTCCTCAGAAATCCTTCCATGGCTCCCCCTCAGGGGTCTCGCCATGGTTTCCCCTCAGAAATCCCGCTCCGGTTTCCCCTCAGGGGTCCCGCCATGATTCCCCCTCAGAAATCCCGCTCCGGTTTCCCCCTCAGGGGTCCCGCCATGATTCCTTCTCCAGTTTCCCCTCAGAAATCCCCCCATGGCTCTCCCTCAGGGATCTCGCCATGGTTTCCCCTCAGAAATCCCGCCCGGTTGCCCCTCAGGGGTCCCGCCATGATTCCTTCTCCAGTTTCTCCTCAGAAATCCCGCCATGGCTCCCCCTCAGGGGTCTCGCCATGGTTTCCCCTCAGAAATTCCGCTCCGGTTTCCCCCTCAGGGGTCCCGCCATGATTCCCCCTCAGGGGTCCCGCCATGATTCCCCCTCAGAAATCCCGCCACGGCTCTCCCTCAGGGGTCTCGCCATGGTTTCCCCTCAGAAATCCCGTTCCGGTTTCCCCTCAGGGGTCCCGCCATGATTCCCCCTCAGAAATCCCGTTCCGGTTTCCCCTCAGGGGTCCCGCCATGATTCCCCCTCAGAAATCCCGCTCCGGTTTCCCCTCAGGGGTCTCGCTCGGCGGTCGTACCGTGAGTCCCGCCATGATTCCCCTTCAGGGTCTCCGGTTCCCCTTCAGGGGTCTCGCCATGATTCCCCCTCAGAAATCTCGCTCCGGTTTCCCCTCAGGGGTCCCGCCATGATTCCCCCTCAGAAATCCCGCTCCGGTTTCCTCTCAGGGGTCCCGCCATGATTCCCCCTCAAAAATCCCGCTCCGGTTTCCCCTCGGGGGTCTCGCTCTGAGGTCCCACCGCGAGTCCCGCCATGGTTCCCCCTCAACAGTCTCGCTCTGAGGTCCCGCCATAGCTCCCGGTCCGCTTCCCCCCTCAAGGCTCTCCCGCCATGGTTCCCCCTCACGGTTCCCGCTCCGAGCCCGGCCGTGCCCCGGCGGCCGCCGCGGTCCCGCCCCCGCTGCTTCTCTCTCTATGGTGCGGCGCGGCCGCTCTGCCCCGCTCGGAGGCCGCGCTCGGGCCGGGCCGGGCTCACCCCGGCGGCTGCGCGCGCAGCCCGCGCTCCTGGCGCCGCGCGCCCGCTCCGCCATCGCCGCGGGGTCCCGGCCCCGGGCCCAGCCGGGCCGGCAACAGCGAAGGGCGCCGGCAACAACCAACGGCCGAGTCGGGCCGGCAATCCCGGGCCCGAGCGGCCCCGTCCCGCCGGGCCGGCGCATGGAGAAGCCCGGCAGGATGGACTGTCCCGCGCTGCCTCCCGGTTGGAAGAAGGAAGAGGTGATCCGCAAGTCGGGCCTGAGCGCCGGTAAAAGCGATGTCTACTACTTCAGGTACGGGCCCGAGGGATCCCGGTGGGGCTGCCGAGGTTGGGGGGCACCCGGAGGCGCGGCTGGGTAAGGACGGTGGGGTCGGTGCCCACACGCCGCCGGCCCGGCTGTCAGAGCTCGCTCGCTTCCGCAATGGCTCTGGCAGGGTTGGTCCTGTCACGGGGCGATTCCGGTTCCCGGTGTGAGGGGGAGCTCGGCGTGATTCCGGTTCACTTTTTGAGGGGAACAGGGCTCCTGTCACGGGAGGAGCTCGGAGTTTTTTACCGGGACGATTCCGGTTCCATGAGGGGGATCACGGGCTCCCCTCACGGGGCGGTTCCGGTTCCATGAGGGGAAACCGGGGCTCCTGTCACGGGGGAGCTCGGAGTTTTGTCCCGGGACGATTCCGGTTCCATGAGGGGAAACCGGAGCTCTTGTCACGGGAGGAGCTCGGAGTTTTGTCCCAGGACGATTCCGGTTCCATGAGGGGGAGCCGGGCTCCCCTCACGGGGCGGTTCCGGTTCCATGAGGGGAAACCGGAGCTCCTGTCACGGGGGGAGCTCGAAGTTTTGTCCCGGGACGATTCCGGTTCCATGAGGGGAAACCGGAGCTCTTGTCACGGGAGGAGCTCGAAGTTTTGTCCCGGGACGATTCCGGTTCCATGAGGGGGATCAGGGGCTCCCCTCACGGGGCGGTTCCGGTTCCATGAGGGGAAACCGGGGCTCCTGTCACGGGGGGGAGCTCGGAGTTTTGTCCCGGGACGATTCCGGTTCCATGAGGGGAAACCGGGGCTCCTGTCACGGGAGGAGCTCCGTTTTTTTTTCCCAGGACGATTCCGGTTCCATGAGGGGGATCAGGGGCTCCTTCACGGGGCGGTTCCGGTTCCATGAGGGGAAACCGGAGCTCCTGTCACGGGGGGGAGCTCGGAGTTTTGTCCCGGGACGGTTCCGGTTCCATGAGGGGAAACCGGGGCTCTTGTCACGGGAGGAGCTCGAAGTTTTGTCCCGGGACGATTCCGGTTCCATGAGGGGGAGCCGGGCTCCCCTCACGGGGCGGTTCCGGTTCCATGAGGGCAAACTGCGCTCCTGTCACGGGGCCATTCCGGTTCTCTCTGAGGGGAAACCGGAGCTCTTGTCACGGGAGGAGCTCGGAGTTTTGTCCCAGGACGATTCCGGTTCCATGAGGGGAAACTGTCGCTCCCCTCACGGGGCGGTTCCAGTTCCATGAGGGGAACCGGGGCTCCCCTCACGGGGCGGTTCTGGTTCCATGAGGGGAAACCGGGCTCCCCTCACGGGGCGGTTCCGGTTCCATGAGGGGAAGCCGGGGCTCCTGTCACGGGGGGGAGCTCGAAGTTTTGTCCCGGGACGATTCCGGTTCCATGAGGGGAAACCGGAGCTCTTGTCACGGGAGGAGCTCGAGTTTTGTCCCGGTTCCAAGGACGATGGGGCCTCCGGGGCGGTTCCGGTTCCATGAGGGGGATCACGGGCTCCCCTCACGGGGCGGTTCTGGTTCCATGAGGGGAAACCGGGGCTCCTGTCACGGGGGGGAGCTCGGAGTTTTGTCCCGGGACGATTCCGGTTCCATGAGGGGAAACCGGAGCTCTTGTCACGGGAGGAGCTCGGAATTTTGTCCCAGGACGATTCCGGTTCCATGAGGGGGATCACGGGCTCCCCTCACGGGGCGGTTCCGGTTCCATGAGGGGAAACCGAACTCGCGGGGAGCTCGGGTTTTGTCCCGGGACCATTCCGGTTCCATGAGGGGAAACCGGAGCTCTTGTCACGGGAGGAGCTCGGAGTTTTGTCCCAGGACGATTCCGGTTCCATGAGGGGAAACTGTCGCTCCCCTCACGGGGCGGTTCCGGTTCCATGAGGGGAACCGGGGCTCCCCTCACGGGGGGGCTCTGGTTTTGTCCCGGGACGATTCCGGTTCCCTCAGGGGAAACGGTTCCTGTTCCATGGGGGAGCTCGAAGTTTTGTCCCGGACGATTCCGTCAGGGGGGGCCCAAGTTTGTCACGGGGCGATTCCGGTTCCATGAGGGGAAACCGGAGCTCTTGTCACGGGAGGAGCTCGGAATTTTGTCCCGGGACGATTCCGGTTCCATGAGGGGGATCAGGGGCTCCCCTCACGGGGCGGTTCCGGTTCCATGAGGGGGAACCGGGGCTCCCCTCACGGGGCGGTTCCGGTTCCATGAGGGGGAACCGGGGCTCCCCTCACGGGGCGGTTCCGGTTCCATGAGGGGAAACCGGAGCTCTTGTCACGGGAGGAGCTCGGAGTTTTGTCCCGGGACGATTCCGGTTCCATGAGGGGGATCAGGGGCTCCCCTCACGGGGCGGTTCCGGTTCCATGAGGGGAAACCGGGGCTCCCCTCACGGGGCCATTCCGGTTCCTTCTCTGAGGGAAATCCCGATTTTTATCCAGTAATTCCGGTTTTTTAATGAATTTTTAGGAGTTTTAATGGAATTTTGGAGGTTTTTAGGGAGTTTTGGAGGCGAAATTTTAGGTTGGGGGTTTGATGGAATTTTTGGGGGTTTTTAAGGATTTTTTGGGGATTTTAATGATTTTTGGGGGATTTTTAAGGATTTTTTTGGGGATTTGAAAATATTTTGGGGGGGATTTTAAAGGATTTTTTTGGGATTTTAAAGGATTTTTGAGGGATTGTTAAGGATTTTTGGGGGGATTTTTAAGGATTTTTGGGGGGATTTTTAAGGATTTTTGGGGGGATTTTTATGGATTTTTTGGGGGGGATTTTCAAGGATTTTTTGGGAGATTTTAGGGAATTTTTTCAGGGGAAAAACTGGGATTGGAAATGTTAAATTTTATGGATTTTTTGGGGGTTTTAATGCAATTTTTGGGCGATTTTTGGGAGTTTGTCGGGATTTTTTAGGGTTTTTAAT
>NC_044601.1:69736618-69774118 GCF_901933205.1 Camarhynchus parvulus
TAAGTGGGGAAAAGTCCAAAATTTCATTTTTTAGAGGGGATTTTATGGGATTTTAATGGGATTTGATACTGGAATTTTGGGGGATTTTTTGGGGGTTTTTTGGGGATTTTTTTGGATTTTTTTCGGAATTTTTTTGTCATTTTTAAAGGATTTTTTGGGGATTTTTTCGGATTTTTTAGGATTTTTTCTCGGATTTTTTCGGGATTTTTTGGGGGATTTTTTCAGAATTTTTAGGATTTTTTCTGAATTTTTGGGGATTTTTAGAATTTTTTAGAGGGATTTTTTAGGGTTTTTTGGATTTTTTGGGGATTTTTAATGGGATTTTTCTGGGGTTTTTGGGATTTTTGGGCATCGTCCAGGGCGCCCAGGCGGTCCTCGATGCGGCTCTGCTACGGGGGAAAAAGTCCAAAATTTCATTTTTTAGAGGGGATTTTATGGGATTTTAATGGGATTTGATACTGGAATTTTGGGGGATTTTTTGGGGTTTTTTTGGGATTTTTTGGATTTTTTTCGAATTTTTTGTCATTTTTTAAAGGATTTTTGGGGATTTTTTCGCGGATTTTTTGGGATTTTTCCCGGATTTTTTGGGGGGCATTTTTGGGATTTTTGGGGGATTTTTTTCAGAATTTTTAGGGATTTTTTTCGAATTTTTTGGGTTTTTTTAGGGATATTTTTCAGAATTTTGGGGATTTTTTCCTGAATGTTTTGGGATTTTTTGGGGATTTTTGGGGGATTTTTGGGATTTGTGGGGGATTTTGGGGGTTTTTGGGATTTTTTTCGGGGATTTTTGGGGATTTTTGGGATTTTTGGGGGGATTTTTTGGGAATTTTTTGGGGATTTTCTTGGGATTTTTGGGGTTTTTGGGGGTTTTTTCGGATTTTTTTTGGATTTTTTTCAGAATTTTTTGGGATTTTTTTTGGATTTTTCGAATTTTTTGGTTTTTTTGGGGCTTTTTGGGATTTTTGGGGAGTTTTTTCGATTTTCTCAGAATTTTAGGGTTTTTCTGAATTTTTGGGGATTTTTTTGAATTTTTGGGACTTTTTTTTTTTTTACAAGGGATTTTTAGGTTTTTTTTCGGATTTTTTTGGGGAATTTTTTTCAGGATTTTTGGGGGATTTTTTAGGATTTTTTGTTTGAGAATTTTTCGGGATTTTTTTAGAATTTTTTTAGGGATTTTTTCTGAATTGTTTGGGATTTTTGCTGAATTTTTGGGATTTTTTTGGGGGGATTTTTTCCGGAATTTTTTTGGATTTTTTTTAGGGATTTTTTCTGAATTTTTTTTATTTTTTTCGTATTTTTTTCGGATTTTTTTGAGAATTTTTGGGGATTTTTTTCTGAATTTTTGGGACTTTTTTAGAATTTTTTAAAGGGATTTTTAGGGTTTTTTTCGGATTTTTTGGGGAATTTTTTCAGGATTTTTGGGGATTTTTTAGGATTTTTTTGAGAATTTTTCGGGATTTTTTTAGAATTTTTTTAGGGATTTTTTCTGAATTTTTTGGGATTTTTTTTCTGAATTTTTGGGATTTTTTTGGGATTTTTTCCTGATTTTTTTGGATTTTTTTTAGGGATTTTTTCTGAATTTTTTTAAATTTTTTTCGGATTTTTTCGGATTTTTTTGAGAATTTTTGGGGATTTTTTTCGATTTTTTTAAGGGATTTTTTTAGGATTTTGTTTGAGAATTTTTTGGGATTTTTTTAGAATTTTTTTAGGGATTTTTTTAGAATTTTTCAGGGATTTTTTTCTGAATTTTTGGGATTTTTTGGGGGATTTTTTCCTGATTTTTTTGGATTTTTTAAGGGATTTTTTCTGAATTTTTTTAAATTTTTTCGGATTTTTTCCGGATTTTTTTGAGAATTTTGGGGATTTTTTTCGATTTTTTTAAGGGATTTTTTGGGATTTTTTTGGAGATTTTTTGAGGATTTTTTGAGGATTTTTGGGGGAGATTTTTAATGGGATTTTTCTGGATTTTTGGGGATTTTTAGGCATCATCCAGCGCGCTCCAGGCGTCCTCGGGATTTGCTCTGCTGTGGGGGGAAAAGTCCAAAATTTCGGATTTTTTGGAGGGGATTTTATGGGATTTTAATGGGATTTGATACTGGAATTTTGGGGGATTTTTTGGGTTTTTGGGGATTTTTTTGGATTTTTTTCGGAATTTTTTTGTGATTTTTAAAGGATTTTTTGGGGATTTTTTTCGAATTTTTTCAGATTTTTTCGGATTTTTTCGGGATTTTTTGGGGGATTTTTTTCAGAATTTTTAGGGATTTTTTCTGAATTTTTGGGGATTTTTTAGAATTTTTAGAGGGATTTTTAGGGGTTTTTTTGGATTTTTTGGGGATTTTTAATGGGATTTTTCTGGGTTTTTTGGGGATTTTTTGGGCATCGTTTAGGCGCTTCCAGGCGGTCCTTGGCGGCTTTCTGCTTTTTGGGGGGGAAAAGTCCAAAATTTCATTTTTTCGAGGGGATTTTATGGGATTTTTAATGGGATTTGATACTGGAATTTTGGGGGATTTTTGGGGTTTTTTTGGGGATTTTTTTGATTTTTTCGGAATTTTTGTCATTTTAAAGGATTTTTTGGGATTTTTTCGAATTTTTCAGATTTTTTCGGATTTTTCGGGATTTTTTGGGGATTTTTTTTTTCAGATTTTTAGGATTTTTTTGAATTTTTTTGGGATTTTTAGAATTTTTGGTGGGATTTTTGGGGTTTTTTTGGATTTTTGGGGGATTTTTAATGGGATTTTTCTGGGTTTTTTGGGGATTTTTTGGGCATCGTCCAGGCGCTCCAGGCGGTCCTCGATGCGGCTCTGCTGCGGGGGAAAAGTCCAAAATTTCATTTTTTAGAGGGGATTTTATGGGATTTTAATGGGATTTGATACTGGAATTTTGGGGGATTTTTTGGGGTTTTTTTGGGGATTTTTTTGATTTTTTCCGAATTTTTTGTCATTTTTAAAGGATTTTTTGGGGATTTTTTCGGATTTTTTTAGGATTTTTTCGGATTTTTTCGGGATTTTTTGGGGGATTTTTTTCAGAATTTTTAGGGATTTTTTCTGAATTTTTGGGGATTTTTTAGAATTTTTAGAGGGATTTTTAGGGGTTTTTTTGGATTTTTTGGGGATTTTTAATGGGATTTTTCTGGGGTTTTTGGGGATTTTTTGGGCATCGTCCAGGCGCTCCAGGCGGTCCTCGATGCGGCTCTGCTGCGGGGGAAAAGTCCAAAATTTCATTTTTTAGAGGGGATTTTATGGGATTTTAATGGGATTTGATACTGGAAGTTTTGGGGATTTTTTGGGGTTTTTTTGGGGATTTTTTTGGATTTTTTCCGGAATTTTTGTCATTTTTAAAGGATTTTTTGGGGATTTTTTCGGAATTTTTTCGGATTTTTTCGGATTTTTTGGGGGGCTTTTTGGGGATTTTTTTGGGGATTTTTTTCAGAATTTTTAGGGATTTTTTCGAATTTTTTTGGGGTTTTTTTAGGGATATTTTCAGAATTTTTGGGGATTTTTTCCTGAATTTTTGGGATTTTTTGGGGCTTTTTGGGGGATTTTTTGGGATTTTTGGGGGATTTTTTGGGATTTTTGGGGGATTTTTCTGAATTTTTTGGGGATTTTCTTGGGATTTTTGGGTTTTTGGGGATTTTTGGGGGTTTTTTCGGATTTTTTTTGGATTTTTTTCAGAATTTTTTGGGATTTTTTTTGATTTTTTCAGAATTTTTTGGGATTTTTTTGGGGGGCTTTTTGGGGATTTTTTGGGGAATTTTTTCGGATTTTTTCCAGAATTTTCAGGGATTTTTTCTGAATTTTTGGGGGTTTTTTTCTGAATTTTTGGGACTTTTTTAGAATTTTTTAAGGGATTTTTAGGTTTTTTCGGATTTTTTTGGGGAATTTTTTTCAGGATTTTTGGGGGATTTTTAAGGATTTTTTTGAGAATTTTTCGGGATTTTTTTAGAATTTTTTAAGGGATTTTTTCTGAATTTTTTGGGATTTTTTTCTGAATTTTTGGGATTTTTTGGGGATTTTTTCCCGATTTTTTTTGGATTTTTTGTAGGGATTTTTTCTGAATTTTTTTAATTTTTTCGGATTTTTTTCGGATTTTTTTGAGAATTTTTGGGGATTTTTTTCGATTTTTTTAAGGGATTTTTTGGGATTTTTTGGAGATTTTTTGAGGATTTTTTGAGGATTTTTGGGGAGATTTTTAATGGGATTTTTCTGGATTTTTTGGGGATTTTTTGGGCATCGTCCAGGCGCTCCAGGCGGTCCTCGATGCGGCTCTGCTGCGGGGGAAAAGTCCAAAATTTCATTTTTTAGAGGGGATTTTATGGGATTTTAATGGGATTTGATACTGGAATTTTGGGGGATTTTTTGGGGGTTTTTGGGATTTTTTTTGGATTTTTTCCGGAATTTTTTTGTCATTTTTAAAGGATTTTTGGGGATTTTTTCGGATTTTTTTCGGATTTTTTCGGATTTTTTGGGGGCTTTTGGGGATTTTTTGGGGAGTTTTTTCGGATTTTTTTCAGAATTTTCAGGGATTTTTTCTGAATTTTGGGGATTTTTACTGAATTTTTGGGACTTTTTAGAATTTTTTAGAGGGATTTTTAGGGTTTTTTTCGGATTTTTTGGGAATTTTTTTCAGGATTTTTGGGGATTTTTTAGGATTTTTGAGAATTTTTTAGATTTTTTAGAATTTTTAGGGATTTTTTTAGAATTTTTTTAGGGATTTTTTCTGAATTTTTGGGATTTTTGGTGGGGATTTTTTCCGAATTTTTTGATTTTTAAGGATTTTTCGGGGATTTTTTAATTTTTTGGGTTTTCGGGTTTTTTGGGAATTTTTGGGGATTTTTTCGATTTTTTTAGGATTTTTTGTTTTGTTTTGGGAATTTTTCGGGATTTTTGGGAATTTTTTCGGGATTTTTTCAGAATTTTTTGGGATTTTTTGGGGATTTTTTGGGGGATTTTTTCGAGTTTTTTTCAGAATTTTTTGGGGTTGCTTTGGGATTTTTTGGGGGAATTTTTTTGGGGGACTTTTAATTGAATTTTTTGGGATTTTTTTCCAAATTTTTGGGGATTTTTAAATGGGATTTGTAATGGGATTTTTTTAGAATTTTTTGGGGATTTTTTTTTATTTTTTCGGGATTTTTAATGGGATTTTTTGGCGCTTTTTTTGGATTTGTGGGGGAATTTTTTTTAATTTTTAGGACTTTTTAACTGAATTTTTGGGGATTTTTTTGGAAATTTTTTGGGGATTTCTTTTCCAAATTTTTGGGGGATTTTTTGGGGATTTTTTGGGATTTTTTTAGAATTTTTTTAGGGATTTTTTTGGGGATTTTTTTGGATTTTTTGGGGGCATTTTTTGGGATTTTTGGGGGGATTTTGTGTGGGGGGCATTTTTCTGGATTTTTTGGAGGATTTTTGGGGGATTTTTTTTCCATTTTTTGGGTAATTTTTCCGTGATTTTTGGGGGGAATTTTGGGGGATTTTTTGTGGATTTTTTTCTTTCAAATTTTCTGGAATTTTTTTCAGGAATTTTCTGGGATTTTTTCCGGGAATTTTTTGGGAATTTTCTCCCTTAATTTCCCGTTTATTTGACCGAGACAACCGAAGAATTCATGGCTAATTAATGGCTAATTAACGAGCCATTAATAAGCCACGAATTCCTTAATGAGGACACCCCAGATTGAGGCGATCGAGCTCTAATTAGCAGCACCAAATTCCTGCTTTGCAGCCTGAGAAAAAAAAGAATAATTAATGCCTAATTAACGCCTAATTAACGCCTAATTAACGCCTGGTAATGAGGCATTAATGAGCCATTAATTAATGAACTGAAACCCGACTAATTAAGGAATTGCCACCCAAATCTCTCCAATCAGTTCCCCTTATTCGACCAACAAATGAATAATTAATGAGGCAATTAATGAATCATCGACGAGGCATCATTAATTAACGGCGAGGGCGCTAATTCATTCATTAATTAGCGTTAATTAACCTACCAAGGAGTGCAAGGGCCCCTCATAATTGGGAGATGAAGACGCCTGACCTCCATTCCGGGCCCAAGCAGCTGTCCCTGCTAATTAAGAGAAGCCTAATTAGCGTCATTAACCGAGTGGGAGGGCGTTCCCCCGCCGGATTCGGGGCGTTTCCCGCCAAAATTTGGGGTTTTCCCGCCAAAATTTGGGGGGGGAAATGGGGGGGAGAATGGGGGTTTTCCCGCCGCACCCCCCGCTAAAATTTGGGTGCCAAAATTTGGGAGTTTCCCGCCAAAACTGGGGGGGGGAAATGGGGTTTCCCGCTAAAATTTGGGGTTTTCCCGCCAAAATTTGGGGATTTTGTGCCAGAATTTGGGGGTTTCCCGCCAAAAATGGGGGAAATGGGGGGGAAATGGGGTTTCCCGCCAAAATTTGGGGTTTTCCCGCCAAAATTTGGGAGTTTCCCGCCAAAATTTGGGAGTTTCCTGCCAAAACTGGGGGGGAAATGGGGTTTCCCGCCAAAATTTGGGGGTTTTCCCGCCAAAATTTGGGGGTTTTCCCGCCAAAATTGGGGCTGAAAAAGTGGGAAAATGGGGTTTCCCGGCCAAAATTTGGGGTGAAGAAGTGGAAACGTGGGGGTTTCCCGCCAAAATTCAGGGTTTTCCCGCCAAAATTTGGGGGTTTTCCCGCCAAAATTGGGGCTGAAAAAGTGGGAAAATGGGGTTTTCCCGCCAAAATTTGGGGTGAAGAAGTGGAAACGTTTTTCCACAAAATTCGTTTGTTGTTCAGGAAATTGAAAAATCTGGGGAAAAATCCAAATTATTTTGGGGAAAAATTGTGGGAAAATGAGGAAAAAAATCTAAAAAAATTGGGAAAAAAATCCTTAAAAATTGGGGAAAAATTCTAAAAAATGGGAAAAAAATCCTAAAAAATTGGGGAAAAAAATTGGGAAAAAATCCTTAAAAAATAGGGGGAAAATCCTAAAAAAATTGGGAAAAATTCCTAAAAATTGGGGGAAAAATCCTTAAAAAATTGGGGAAAAAATGGGAAAAAAATCCTAAAAAATTTGGGGAAAAATCCTTAAAAAATTGGGGGAAAAATTGGGAAAAAATCCTTTAAAAATTGGGGGAAAAATCCTTAAAAATGGGGGAAAAATCCTAAATAATTTGGGGAAAAATTGGGGAAAACTCCTTAAAAGAAGGGGAAAAATCCTAAAAAACTTGAGAAAAAATCCTTAAAAAATTGGGAAAAAATCCTAAAAAATGGGGAAAAAATTGGGGAAAAAAATTGGGAAAAAATCCTAAAAAATGGGGAAAAAATTCTAAAAAAAATGGGAAAAAAATCTAAAAAAATTGGGGAAAAAATTGGGAAAAAATCCTAAAAATTGGGGAAAAATCCTAAAAAATGGGGAAAAATCCTTTAAAAATTGGGAAAAATTCTAAAAAATTGGGAAAAAATTCTAAAAAAATGGGGAAAAAAATCCTTTAAAATTGGGAAAAAATCCTAAAAATTGGGGGAAAAATCCTAAAAAACTTGGGAAAAAATCCTTAAAAAATTGGGAAAAAATCTTTAAAAATTTATGGAAAAATCCTTAAAAATTGGGAAAAAAATCCTTTAAAAATTGGGGAAAATCCTAAAAAATTGGGGAAAAAATCCTAAAAAAATGGGGAAAAATCCTTAAAAATTGGGGAAAAATCTAAAAAAATTGGGAAAAAATCCTAAAAAATTTGGGGGAAAAAATTGGGAAAAAATTCTAAAAAATGGGAAAAAAATTCTAAAAAACTTGGGGAAAAATCCTCAAAAATTGGGAAAAAATCTAAAAAAATTGGGAAAAAAATCTAAAAAATTGGGGAAAAAATTGGGAAAAATCCTAAAAAATTGGGGAAAAAATCCTTTAAAAATTGGGGAAAAATTCTAAAAAATGGGGAAAAAAATCTAAAAAAATTGGGGAAAAATTGGGAAAAAATCCTTAAAAAATAGGGGGAAAATCCTAAAAAATTGGGAAAAAAATTCTAAAAAATTGGGGAAAAAATTCTAAAAATTGGGAAAAAATCAAAAAAAAAATTGGGGAAAAAATCCTTTAAAAATTGGGGAAAAAATCCTTAAAAATTGGGAAAAAATCCTTAAAAAATTGGGAAAAAATCCTTAAAAAATTGGGGAAAAATCCTTAAAAAATTGGGGAAAAAATTGGGAAAAAATCCTTAAAAAAATGGGAAAAAAATCCTAAAAAAATTGGGAAAAAATCCTAAAAATTGGGGGAAAATCCTTAAAAAATTGGGGAAAAATCCTTAAAAAATTGGGAAAAAAATCCTTAAAAAATAGGGGGAAAATCCTAAAAAATTGGGGAAAAAATCCTAAAAAATGGGGGACAAAATCCTTACAAATTGGGGAAAAAATCCTTTAAAAATTGGGAAAAAAATTCTAAAAAAAATTGGGAAAAAAATCCTAAAAATTGGGGGAAAAATCCTAAAAAAATTGGGGAAAAATCCTAAAAATTGGGAAAAAATCCTAAAAAATTGGGGAAAAATCCTAAAAAATGGGGGACAAAATCCTTAAAAATTTGGGAAAAATCATTAAAAAATTGGGGAAAAAATCCTAAAAAATTGGGAAAAAAATCTAAAAAAATTGGGGAAAAAATTGGGAAAAATCCTAAAAAATTGGGGAAAAAATCCTTGAAAAATTGGGAAAAAATTCTAAAAAATGGGGAAAAAATGTAAAAAAATTGGGGAAAAATCCTTAAAAATTGGGAAAAAAATCTAAAAAAATTGGGGAAAAAATTGGGAAAAAATCCTTAAAATTGGGGAAAAAAATCCTTAAAAAATAGGGGGAAAATCCTAAGAAATTGGGAAAAAATTCTAAAAAAATGGGGAAAAAATCCTAAAAAATAGGGGGAGAAATCTAAAAAAATTGGGAAAAAATCCTAAAAAACTTGGGAAAAAATCCTTTAAAAATTGGGAAAAAATTCTAAAAAAATTGGGGAAAAAGAAAAAATCCTTAAAAAATTGGGGAAAAAAATCCTAAAAAAATGGGGAAAAAATTCTAAAAAAATTGGGAAAAAATCCTTTAAAAATTGGGGAAAAATTCTAAAAAATTGGGAAAAAATTCTAAAAAAATTGGGAAAAAAATCCTAAAAAAATTGGGAAAAAATCATTAAAAAATTTATGGAAAAATCCTTAAAAATTGGGAAAAAAATCCTTTAAAAATTGGGGAAAAGTCCTAAAAAAATTGGGGAAAAATCATTAAAAATTGGGAAAAAAATCCTAAAAAAATTGGAAAAAAATCTAAAAAAATTGGGAAAAAATCCTTTGGGGAAAAAATTGGGAAAAAATCCTTAAAAATGGGGAAAAAATCCTAAAAAATTGGGAAAAAATCCTAAAAATTGGGGGAAAATCCTTAAAAATTGGGAAAAAATCCTTAAAAAATTGGGGAAAAAAATCCTTAAAAAATTGGGAAAAAATCCTTAAAAATTGGGGAAAAAAATGGGGAAAAAATCCTAAAAAAAAGGGAAAAAAATCCTAAAAAATTGGGGGAAAATCCTTAAAAATGGGGGAAAAATCCTAAATAATTTGGGGAAAAAATCCTTTAAAAATTGGGGAAAAATCCTTAAAAAATTGGGGAAAAATTGGGAAAAAATCCTTAAAAAATTGGAGGGAAAAAATCCTAAAAAAATTGGGAAAAAATCCTAAAAATTGGGGAAAATATCCTTTAAAAATTGGGAAAAAAATCCTTAAAAATTGGGGAAAAAATCCTTTAAAAATTGGGAAAAAATTCTAAAAAATGGGAAAAAATTCTAAAAAATTGGGAAAAAATCCTTAAAAATTGGGGAAAAAATTGGGAAAAAATCCTAAAAATTGGGGAAAAAATCTAAAAAAATTGGGGAAAAATTGGGAAAAAATCCTTTAAAAATTGGGAAAAAATCCTAAAAAAATTGGGGAAAAATCCTTAGTAAATTGGGAAAAAAATCTAAAAAAATTGGGGGAAAAAATTGGGAAAAAATCTTAAAATTGGGGAAAAAAATCTAAAAAAAATTGGGAAAAAAAATCTAAAAAAATTGGGAAAAATTCGGGCAAAAACCCGAAAAATTTGAAATAATTTTGTGAACGAAATGTCAGAGAAAAACGGCCCAAAAAAATCACAAAAAATTGGGGAAAAAAATCCAAAAAATTTTGGGCAAAAACCCGATTTATTTCGAGAAAAAATTCGGATTTTTGGGGGGAAAAACCCGGAATTTTCGGGGGGAAAACGCCAATTTTTGGCTGGAAAAACCGGGAATTTTTGGGGAGGCAAATTGGGATTTTGGAAGGATGAAAAGTTTGGGGTGAAATTGGGGAATTTTGGTAAAAAACCGGAAGCGGCACCAACCTGCGAGCGAAGGGGGCGAGCCGACGGGAGTGGAGGGGTTGGAGGGGAAGCTGCTGTTGGTGTGGTCTGGAGAGTAAATCTTCGAGAGAAATTTATGCAAATTTATGCAAAAATATGCAAATTTAGGTATCTATGCAAATATATGCAAATTTATGCAAATTTATGTATTTATGCAAATGTATGCAATTTTATGCAGAATTTGTGGAAATGGGGAATGGATGCGAATGAGCGCGACGGAAAAATTTTGGGGGATTTTTGGGGGTTTTTGGGGGTTTTTGGGGTTTTTGGGGGAATTTTTGGGGGAATTTTTGGGCTTTTTTGGGGAATTTTTGGGGTTTTTTTGGGGGTTTTTTGGGGATGTTTTGGGGATTTTTGTGGGATTTTTGGGTGAATTTTGGGGGATTTTTGGGGGGATTTTTGGGGATTTTTTGTGAATTTTTTTGAAATTTTTTGGGATTTTGTTGGGATTTTTGGGGGGGATTTTGGGGATTTTTGGGGGGATTTTTGGGGGATTTTTGGGATTTTTGGGGGATTTTTGGATCTTTTGGGATTTTTTTGGGAATTTTTTGGGGCATCCTGGGGATTTTTGTTGGGAAATTTTGGAAATTTTGGGCGGAATATTTTAGGAATTTTTTTTGGGAATTTTGGGGGATTTTTTGGGGATTTTTTGGGGATTTTTGGGGACAATTTTTGGCAGAATTTTGGAGATTTTTGGGGAGAATTTTTGGGGGATTTTGGGGAATTTTTTGGGGGGAGTTTTGGGGAGAATTTTTGGGGATTTTTTGGGGATTTTTTGGGGAATTTTTGGGGGATTTTGTTGGGATTTTTGGGTGAATTTTGGGGGATTTTTTGGGGATTTTTTTGGGGATTTTTTGGGTGAATTTTGGGGATTTTTGGCGACTTTTTGGGGCATTTTTGGGGATTTTTGGGGGATTTTGGGGGGGATTTTTGGGGGATTTTTGGGGGATTTTTGGGGATTTTTGGGGGATTTTTTGGGGGATTTTTTGAAATTTTTGGGGATTTTTGACGATTTTTTGGGGCATTTTTGGGATTTTTTGGGAATTTTGGGGGATTTTTGGGGGATTTTCTGGGGATTTTTGGAGAATTTTTGGGGGATTTTTTTTGGGGATTATTTGGTGAATTTTGGGGATTTTTGGGGATTTTTTTTGGGATTTTTTGGAGATTTTGGGGGATTTTTGGGGATTTTTTGGGGATTTTTGGGGGGATTTTTGGGGGATTTTTGGGGGGATTTTTGACGATTTTTTGGGGATTTTTTGGGATTTTTGGGGAACTTTTGGGGATTTTTTGGGGATTTTTTGGATTTTTTGGGGTGAATTTTGGGGATTTTTTGGGGGAATTTTTGGGGATTTTTTGGGGAATTTTGGGGGATTTTTGGGGAATTTTTGGGGGAATTTTTGGGGGTTTTTTTGGGAATTTTTGGGGGATTTTTGGTTTTTTGGGGGGATTTTTTGGGGTTTTTTTTTGAGATTTTTGGGGATTTTTTTGGGGAATTTTTTTGAGAATTTTTGGAGGACTTTTTGGGGGATTTTTTGGAGAATTTTTGGGAATTTTTTGGGGATTTTTTGGGAAATTTTTGGGGATTTTTTGGGGATTTTTTGACGATTTTTTTGGGATTTTTTTGGGATTTTTTGGGGAACTTTTGGGGATTTGTTGGGGATTTTTTGGGATTTTTTGGAGAATTTTTGGGGGATTTTTTGGGGGATTTTTTGGGGATTTTTGGGGGATTTTTTGGGGATCTTTTGGCGATTTTTTTGGGGATTTTTGTGGAATTTTTTGGGGAATTTTTGGTATTTTTTTGGGGAATTTTGGGGGGATTTTTTGGGGGAATTTTTGTGGAATTTTTTGGGGAATTTTTGGAGGATTTTTTGGGGGAATTTTGGGGGGATTTTGGGGATTTTTTGGGGATTTTGGGGGATTTTTTGGGGGATTTTTTTGGGGACAATTTTTGGCAGAATTTTGGAGATTTTTCGGGAGAATTTTTGGGGGAATTTTGGGGAATTTTTTGGGGAGTTTTTGGGGGAGAATTTTTGGGGATTTTTTGGGGATTTTTTGGGGAATTTTTTGGGGATTTTTTTTTTTTTTTGGGGGGGGATTTTGGGGATTTTTGGGTGAATTTTGGGGATTTTTGGGGATTTTTTTGGGGATTTTTTGGGGAATTTTGGGGGGTTTTTTGAGGATTTTTGGGGGATTTTTTGGGGATTTTTTGGGATTTTTGGGTGAATTTTGGGGATTTTTGGCGATTTCTTTGGGGATTTTTTGGGAATTTTTTGGGGATTTTTTTGGGGAATTTTTGGAGATTTTGGGGGGATTTTTTGGGGATTTTTTCTGGGATTTTTTGGGGGATTTTTGGGGGAATTTCTAAGGAATTTTTTGGGAATTTTTTGGAAATATTTTTGAGAATTTTTGGGGATTTTTTCAATTTTTTCTGGGATTTTTTGGGAATATTTTGGGATTTTTTGGGGGGATTTTTGGGGGAATTTTTAAGGAATTTTTGGGGGATTTTTGGGAATATTTTGGCATTTTTGGGGGGGATTTTTTGGGAATATTTTGGAATTTTGGGGGGATTTTTTGGGGGATTTTTTCAGGATTTTTAAAAAAATTTTGGGGGAATTTTAAAGGAATTTTTAAGGATTTTTTCGGGAATTTTGATGGAATTTTTGGGAAATTTTTTGGCGACTATTTTCAAATTTTTTCACCATTTTTTTTCCCATTTCTCCGCCAATTTTCTCCATATTTTTTTTTAATTTTTCCGGGATTTTTTCCCGCAATTTTTTTTTTTTTTTCCCCAGGATTTTTCCGTTCCCATCCCCTTTTTTTCTTCCCCAAAAAGAAAATAAAATTTTTTTGTTCCTTACGGACGCCAAAGCTTTGCCCAACGCGTCCCCGGTCTGCGAACTCCCCCCTGCGCCGCCTCGAGCTGAAAAACACCAAAAAAAAAAAAATCCAAATTTTCATTTAAAAAATTCAAATTTTGCACCAAAAATCACAACTTTCATTCCAATTCTACAATCCCACCAAAAATCCCGGAATTTGGAGGAAAAAAATCCCCAAATTTTGCACCAAAAATGGAGGAATTTAGGGGAAAAAAATTCTTTTTTTTTTGGTGAAATTTTTTGGGGATTTTTTGGAATAAAAATTGGGATTTTTTTGGGGGGGAAAAGGAGAATTTGGAAGGGGAATTTTGGAAGGAATTTTTGGGGAATTTTTGGGATTGTTTTGGGGATTTTTTGGGAATTTTTTGGGATTTTTTTGGAATTTTTTCGGAATTTTTAAAGGATTTTGGGGGATTTTTAGGAATTTTTTGGGGATTTTTTGGGGATTTTTTGGGATTTTTTTTTTTTTGGGAATTTTGGGGGGATTTTTTGAGAATTTTTGGGGGATTTTTTGGGAATTTTTGGGATTTTTTGGGGCGGATTTTTTGAGGATTTTTTGAGAATTTTTTGGGGGATTTTTTGACGATTTTTTTGGGATTTTTTTGGGAGTTTTTGTGGATTTTTGGGGGATTTTTTTGGGAATTTTTTTGAATTTTTTGGGATTTTTTGGGGATTTTTTGGGATTTTTTCAGGATTTTTTTTTAAATTTTTGGGGAGATTTTTAAAGGATTTTTGGGGATTTTTTTGGGATTTTTTTTTTTATTTTTTGGGAATTTTTGGGGGATTTTTTGAGAATTTTTTTGACAATTTTGTTGGGATTTTTTGGGGATTTTTTGAGGATTTTTTCGGGAATTTTTGGGGGGTTTTTTGGGGATTTTTTGGGAATTTTTGGGGAATTTTTGGGAATATTTGGGGGATTTTTGGGGGAATTTTTTTGTGATTTTTTTTGAAATTTTTGGGGAATTTTTTGAATTTTTTGGGGATTTTTTGGAGATTTTTTGGGGGATTTTTGGGGGATTTTTTGGGGAATTTTTTGGTTTGGGGATTTTTTGGGAATTTTTTTGACAATTTTGTTGGGATTTTTTGGGGATTTTTTGGGGATTTTTCGGGAATTTTTGGGGAATTTTTGGGGGATTTTTGGGGGAATTTTTTTGTGATTTTTTTTGAAATTTTTTGGGGAATTTTTTGGGATTTTTTGGGGATTTTTGGGGGATTTTTGGGGGATTTTTTGGGGAATTTTTGGGGATTTTTGGGGAATTTTTGGGATTTTTTAGGAATTTTTGGGGGGATTTTTTGACGATTTTTTGGGGATTTTTTTTTGATTTTTTGTGGATTTTTTGGGGGTTTTTTTGGGAATTTTTTTGAATGTTTTGGGGAAATTTTGGGGGGTTTTTTTGGGGATTTTTTTGGAATTTTTGGGGGAATTTTTTGGGATTTTTGTGGGAATTTTTGGGGGATTTTGGGGGGATTTTTTGGGGGTTTTTTTTGGGATTTTTGGGGAATTTTTGAGAATTTTTTGGGAATTTTGGGGGGATTTTTTGGGGATTTTTTGGGGATTTTTGGGAATTTTGGGGAATTTTTTGGGATTTTTTGGGGATTTTTGGGGGATTTTTTGGGCATTTCAGACTCACCCAGGAGGGGCTCGGCGCCGTTGGCCGGGGGGGTGCAGGAGGAGCCGAAGGCGTTGGAGGCGCCGCGGTGAAACGACGACATCGGCGGCAGCGCCGAGCTCAGCTCGGCCGAGGAGTGCGCAGGGTACGTCTGGGGAAGGGAGAAAAATGGGGAAAAAATGGGGGAAAATTGGGGGAAAATTGGGGGAAAATTGGGGAAAAAATGGGGAAAAATTGGGGGAAATTTGGTGAAATTTGGGGGAAAAATGAGGAAAATATGGAGGAAAATTGGGGGGAACTTGGGGGAAAAATGGATGAAAATGAGGGAGGGAATGGGGGAAAAATGGGGAAAAATTTGGGGAAAATTGGGGAAAAAATTGGGGGAAAAAATTGGGGAATTTTTGCAAAAAATTGGATAAAAATTGGGGAAAAATGGGAAAAAATTGGAAAAAATGGGCAAAAATGGGAAAAAATGGGGAAAAATTGGGGAAAAAAAGGGAAAAAATTTTGATTTTTTTGGGGGAAAAATGAAGAAAAAGTGGGAAAAAATCGGATTTTTGGGGAGAAAAATGGGGAAAATTGGGGAAAAATTGGGGACAAAATGGGAAAAATTTGGGGGAAAATTGGCAAAAAAAGGGAAAAAAATGGGAAAAATTGGGGTAAAATTGGAGAAAAATTGGGGAAAAATGGGAAAAAATTGGGAAAAAATTGGGAAAAATTGGAGAAAAAATGGGAAAAATTCGGGGGAAAATTGGGGAAAAAGTGGGAAAAAAATTGGGGAAAAATGGTGGGAAAAATGCGGGAAATTGGGAAAAAATGGGCAAAAAATTGGGAAAAATTGGAGAAGAAATGGGAAAAATTTGGGGGAAAATTGGGGGAAAATTGGGAAAAAATGGGAAAAAAATTGGGAAAAAATGGGGAAAAATTGTGAGGAAAATGGGAAAGAATTGGAGAAAAATGGGGGGAAAATTGGGGAAAAATTGGGGAAAAAAGGGGAAAAATTTGGTAACAATTGGGAAAAAATTGGGGAAAAATTGGGAAAAAATGGGGGAAAATTGGGGAAAAAATGGGAAAAAGTTGGGTAAAAATTGGGAAAAATTGGGGAAAAATTGGGGAAAAATGGGAAAAAATTTTGATTTTTTGGGGGGAAAAAATGAAGAAAAAATGGGGAAAAAATCGGATTTTTGGGGGGAAAAATTGGGGAAAAATTGGGGAAAAAAATGGGGAAAAATTGGGGAAAAATCGGATTTTTGGGGAGAAAAATGGGATTTTTGGGGGGATTTTTTTGGAATTTTTTGGGGGCATTTTCAGCCAATTTTGGGGAGTATTATGGGATGCTCAGCAGCCTCTCGTGGGGGTGCAGGCTGCAGTAGTTGGAGGTGCCCAGGTGCGAATGGGAGGAATTGCCCAACATTGGGGGCACATTTGGTGGAAATTCGGGGGAAATTGGGTAAAATTGGGGAAAAAGTGGGAAAAAATGGGGAAAAATGGGGAAAAAATTGGGAAAAATTGGAGAAAAAATGGGAAAAATTCGGGGGATAATTGGGGAAAATTGGGGAAAAAGTGGGAAAAAAATTGGGGAAAAATGGTGGGGAAAATGCGGGAAATTGGGAAAAAATGGGCAAAAAATTGGGAAAAATTGGAGAAGAAATGGGAAAAATTTGAGGGAAAATTGGGGAAAAATGGGGAAATGTTGTGCGGAAAATGGGAAAAAATTGGAGAAAAATGGGGGGAAAATTGGGGAAAAAAGTGGAAAAAATTGGGGAAAAATTGGGGAAAAATTGGGGAAAAATGGGGGAAAATTGGGGAAAAAAAGGGAAAAAATTTTGATTTTTTTGGGGGGAAAATGAAGAAAAAGTGGGAAAAAAATCGGATTTTTGGGGGAGAAAAATGGGGAAAAATTGGGGAAAATTGGGGAAAAAATTGGGGACAAAATGTGAAAAATTTGGGGGAAAATTGGCAGAAAAAGGGAAAAAAATGGGAAAAATTGGGGTAAAATTGGAGAAAAATTGGGGAAAATTTGGGAAAAATTTGGTGAAAATCAGAGGAAAAATGAGAAAAAATTGGGGGAAAATTGGGGAAAAATTGGGGAAAAATGGGAAAAAATTGGGAAAAAATTGGGAAAAATTGGAGAAAAAATGGGAAAAATTCGGGGGAAAATTGGGGAAAAAGTGGGAAAAAAATTGGGGAAAAATGGTGGGAAAAATGCGGGAAATTGGGAAAAAATGGGCAAAAAATTGGGAAAAATAGGAAAAGAAATGGGAAAAATTTGGGGGAAAATTGGGGGAAAATTGGGAAAAAATGGGAAAAATATTGGGAAAAAATGGGGAAAAATTGTGCGGAAAATGGGAAAAAATTGGAGAAAAATGGGGGGAAAATTGGGGAAAAATTGGGGAAAAAAGGGGAAAAAATTGGGTAACAATTGGGAAAAAATTGGGTAAAAATGGGGAAAAATTGGGAAAAAAAATGGGGAAAAATTGGGGAAAAAATGGGGGAAAATTGGGGAAAAATGGGAAAAAGTTGGGGAAAAATTGGGAAAAATTGGGAAAAATTGGGGAAAAATGGGAAAAAATTTTGATTTTTTGGGGGGAAAAAATGAAGAAAAAAATGGGGAAAAAATCGGATTTTTGGGGGGAAAAATGGGGAAAAATTGGGGAAAAAATGGGGAAAAATTGGGGAAAAATCGGATTTTTGGGGAGAAAAATGGGATTTTTGGGGGGATTTTTTTGGAATTTTTTGGGGGCATTTTCAGCCAATTTTGGGGAGTATTATGGGATGCTCACCAGCCTCTCGTGGGGGTGCAGGCTGCAGTAGTTGGAGGTGCCCAGGTGCGAATGGGAGGAATTGCCCAACATTGGGGGCACATTTGGGGAAATTCGGGGGAAATTGGGGAAAAATTGGGGAAAAATGGGGGAAAAATGGGGAAAAATGGGGAAAAATGGGGAAAAATTGGAGAAAAATGGGAAAAAATTGGGGAAAATTGGGGAAAATTGGGGAAAAAGTGGGAAAAAAATTGGGGAAAAATGGTGGGAAAAATGCGGGAAATTGGGAAAAAATGGGCAAAAAATTGGGAAAAATTGGAGAAGAAATGGGAAAAATTTGGGGGAAAATTGGGGAAAAATGGGAAAAAAATTGGGAAAAAATGGGGAAATGTTGTGCGGAAAATGGGAAAAAATTGGAGAAAAATGGGGGAAAAATTGGGGAAAAATTGGGGAAAAATTGGGAAAAAAGGGGGAAAAATTGGGAAAAAATTGGGAAAAAATTGGGTAAAAATGGGGAAAAATTGGGAAAAAAATGGGAAAAATTGGGGAAAAATTGGGGGAAAATTGGGGAAAAAATGGGAAAAAGTTGGGTAAAAATTGGGAAAAATTAGGGGAAAATTGGGGAAAAATGGGAAAAAATTTTGATTTTTTGGGGGGAAAAAATGAAGAAAAAATGGGGAAAAAATCGGATTTTTGGGGGGAAAAATGGGGAAAAAATGGGATTTTTTTGGGGCATTTTTGTGGGATTTTTTAGGAATTTTTTGGGGATTTTTTTGGGATTTTTTGGGGAGTATTATGGGATGCTCACCAGCCTCTCGTGGGGGTGCAGGCTGCAGTAGTTGGAGGTGCCCAGGTGCGAATGGGAGGAATTGCCCAACATCCCCGAGTACCCAGCCTGGCCCATGGTGCCCGAGGAGCTCCAGCCCTCGCCGCCGTGGTGCCCGTCTGCAACACGAAAGACGCAAATTCTTCAACATTTCCGCTTCAAATCCCTCCAAAAGTATGAAATTCGTTAATAGTAAAAAAAGCGGGAGGGGTTGAGCAAAAAACCCGGGGGTTTTAGGCGGAAATTTGGGGTTTTGGGGGAAAAAAAATGGAATTTTTTCGATAGAAATTTGAATTTTTTGGTAAAAAATTTGAATTTTTTGGGGATTTTTGATGCAAAATTTGGGATTTTTTGTGTAAAAAATTTGAATTTTTTGGGGTCAATATTTGGGATTATTTTGGGGCAAAATTTGGAATTTTTTGGTCAAAAAATTGGAATTTTTTCAATAAAAATTTGAATTTTTTGGTCAAAAAAATTGAATTTTTGGGGGGTTTTTGATGCAAAATTTGGGATTTCTTTCATTCCAAAAATTGGAATTTTTGGGCCAAAATTTGGAATTTTTTGGGGCAAAATTTGGATTTTTTTGTGTAAAAAAATTTGAATTTTTTTCATCAAAAATTTGAATTTTTTGGTCAAAAAATTTGAATTTTTTGGGGATTTTTGATGCAAAATTTGGGATTTTTTCAGTCCAAAAATTGGAATTTTTGGGTTAAAAAATTTGGATTTTTTGGAGAATTTTTTATCCCAAAATTTGGGAATTTTTCACCAAAATTTGCTCCAAAAAATTCAGATTTTTTTCATGAAATTTGCTCCAAAAATTCTGATTTTTTTCGCCAATTTTTAACCCAAAAATTCCAATTTTTTCACCAAAATTTCTCCAAAAATTCCCAATTTTTTATCCCAAAAATTTTGAATTTTTCACCAAAATTTACTCCAAAAATTCCGATTTTTTTTTTAGGAAAATTCTCCAAAAATTTGAATTTTTTTCCCCAATTTTGAACCCAAAAATTCCAATTTTTTCCGGGAAAATTCCCCAAAAATTCCAAATTTTTTCACCAAAATTGCTCAAAAAATTCCCAGATTTTTTATCCCAAAAATTTGGAATTTTTCACCAAAATTTCCTCCAAAAATTCCGATTTTTCCTGCAAAAATCGCTCCAAAATTTCCCATTTTTTCCCGTTTTTTTGCCCTAAAAAATCCAATTTTCGGCCGATTTTCACCAAATTTTTTGCAAATTTTTGGAGGAAAATTTTGAAAATTTTGAGAATTCGGAAATTTTGGGGGAAATTTCTGGAAATTTGGGGAATTTCTGACCTTGCATGAAGAAGGAGGAGGGGAAAGCGCTGGCGGCGCCTTTGGAGCTGAACTCGGCCGGGCTGGCGGACGGAGCGTAAACCTGCAACGGGAAATTTGCATAAATTTACATATATTTGCATAAATCTGCATAAATTTGCATAAATCTGCATAAATTTGCATATTCGCTAATTTTCAATTTCCTCTTCATTTTTATTTCTCTTTTCATTTCATTCCTCCAGATTTTCAATTTTAATTTCAATTTTTATTTCTTTATTATGAATTTCGTGTTTGATTCCTTAATTAATTTCCATATTTTTTTCCCGTTAATTTCGAATTTGATTTTAATTTTATTTTTAATTTAATTTTTCCTCATTTCTTTCATTTATTTCCCTATTAATTTTATTTCATTCCCTATTAATTTTATTTAATTCCCTGTTAATTTTATTTTATTTCCTAATAATTTTATTTGTCTATTAATTTTATTTAATTTCTTATTAATTTTACTTTATTTTCTACTAATTTTTAATTCCTATTAATTTTATGTAATTCCCTAATAATTTTATTTAATTCCTATTAAATTTATTTCCAATTACTTTTTAATTCCTATTAATTTTATTTAATTCCCATTAATTTTATTTAATTCCTTTTAATTTCATTTCATTTCCTCTTAATTTTATTTAATTCCTATTAATTTTATTTATTTCCTATTAATTTCATTTAATTCATGATTAATTTTATTTAATTCCAATTTTATTTAATTCCAATTAATTTTATTTATTGCCTATTAATTTTATTTCATTCCCTATTAATTTTATTTATTTCCCGTTAATTTTATTTAATTCTAATTAATTTTATTTAATTTTAATTAATTTTATTAATTCTAATTAATTTCATTTAATTCCTCTTAGTTTTTATTTCCTATTATTTTTTTAATTCCCTATTAATTTTATTTTATTTCCTATTAATTTTATTTGTCTATTAATTTTATTTAATTTCTTATTAATTTTACTTTATTTTCTACTAATTTTTAATTCCTATTAATTTTATGTAATTCCCTAATAATTTTATTTAATTCCTATTAAATTTATTTCCAATTACTTTTTAATTCCTATTAATTTTATTTAATTCCCATTAATTTTATTTAATTCCTATTAATTTCATTTCATTTCCTCTTAATTTTATTTAATTCCTATTAATTTCATTTATTTCCTATTAATTACATTTAATTCATGATTAATTTTATTTAATTCCAATTTTATTTAATTCCAATTAATTTTATTTATTGCCTATTAATTTTATTTAATTCACGATTAATTTTATTTAATCCCTATTAATTTTATTTCATTTCCTATTAATTTTATTTAATTCCTATTAATTTTATTTCCCTATTAATTTTATTTAATCCCTATTAATTTTATTTAATTCCCTGTTAATTTTAATTACCTCTTAATTTTATTTAATTCTCATTAATTTTATTTAATTCCTCTTAATTTTATTTCCTATTAATTTTTTAATTCCTATTAATTTTATTTAATTTCCTATTAATTTTATTTAATTTCTTATTAATTTTATTTTATTTCCTATTAATTTTTAATTCCTATTAATTTTATTTCATTCCCTAATAATTTTATTTAATTACTTATTAATTTTGTTTCATTCCATATTAATTTTATTTAATCCCTATTAATTTTATTTTATTTCCTATTAATTTTATTTAATTCCCTATTAATTTTTTTAATTTCCTATTAATTTTAATTCCCTATTAATTTTATTTTATTTCCTATTAATTTTATTTAATTCCCTATTAATTTTATTTAATTTCCTATTAATTTTAATTCTCTATTAATTTTATTTAATTCCCATTAATTTTATTTCATTCCCTATTAATTTTATTTGATTAATCAATATTTAATATCGATCAGTCACATTCCCTCTGTTATAGCGTTATGCAAATGTATGCAAATTCCAGCTTGAATATTCATGAGGGGCTCATTTGAATATTTAATCGCGATCGATTTTCTTCCTTTCTTTATTTATTGATTCTTGATTATTAATTGGTTATTAATATTCATTATCAATAAATTGATTATTGGTTGGTTATTTATATTCATTTATCGATTATTAATTGGTTATTAATATTCATTAGATATTTAATTTCTTCTTGGTTATTAATATTCATTTATCGATTATTGATTGGTTATTCATATTCATTAGATAATTGATTCTTGATTGGCTAATAATATTAATTTATTGATTATTGACTGGTTATTAATATTCATTTGTCGATTATTGATTGGTTATTAATATTCACTTATTGATCATTGATTGGTTATTAATATTCATTATCGATTTAATTGATTATTGATTGATTTGATTGATTGATCGATTGATTTCCAATATTGATTAATTGATTATTGATTGATTTATTATTGATTATTGATTGATTTATTGAGTTCCTTATCGCATCATTGATTTATTGATTATTGATTATTGATTGATTCATTACCGATATTGATTGATTGATTACTGATTGATTCCTCTATTGATTAATTAATTTCCCCATCACCAATATTGAGTGATCGATTGATTCCCTTATTACCGATATTGATGAATTGATTATTAATTACCAATATTGATGGATTAATTATTGATTGATCCCTTTAGTTATTGATTATTACCAGCATCGATCAATTGATCGATTGGTTATTGATTGATTGATTCCCTTATTATTAATATTGATTGATTATCGATTCATTCCTTTCTTCATTCATTGATTTATTACCGATCCTAATTATTGATTATTGATTGATGACCAATATTCCTCGATCGATCCATCCATTGATCGATCCATCGATTGATCGATTTCCCCCAACCCCCCCCCCAAAAAGGCGGGAAAATCCCAAAAAGGCGGGAAAATTCCCAAAAAAAAGGCGGGAAAATCGCCCCCCTGCAATACACGCTGCGGCCACAGGAGGGCGCGCAAACATCGGAAGCCTTCGGCAAAGATCGGCAACTTTCGGAAACGCTCGGAGCCGCTCGGTCTCGGAGCCAATCAGCTTCGAGTTTGGAAGCGCTCGAGTTCGGAGCCAATCAGCTTCGAGTTGGAGTTCGGAGCCAATCAGATTCGAGCGTGGCTTCGGAAAGGTTCGGGTTGGAGTTCGGCTTCCGAGCGCGTTCGGCTCCGGTGGTGAAGCCGAATCAATCCCTAAAAATTCTCCCCAAAAATCCCTAAAATTCCCTAAAAAATCCCTAAAAATTCCCCCAAAAATTCCCCAAAAATCCCAAAAAAACTCCCCAAAAAAATCCCCAAAAATCCCCAAAAAATCTCCCCAAAATCCCTAAAAATTCCCCAAAATTCCCCCAAAATTCCCCAAAATGTCCCAAATAAATGCCTAAAAATTCCCCAAAAATTCCCTAAAAATTCCCCAAAATGTCCCAAAAAATCCCTAAAAATTTCTCCCTAAAAATCCCCCCAAAATTCCCCAAAAAATTCCCCAAAATGTCCCAAATATGTCCCAAATAAATCCCTAAAAATTCCCAAAAAATCCCTAAAAATTACCCAAATAATTCCCCAAAATTCCCTAAAAAATTCCCCAAAAAGTCCCCAAAAAATCCCTAAAAATTCCCCCCAAAATTCCCCTTAAAAAATCCCCAATAAATCCCTAAAAATTCCCAAACAATTCCCAATTAATCCCCCAAAAAATCCCTAAAAATTTCCCCAAAAAATCACCAAACATTCCCCAAACAATCCCCTAAAATTCCATAAAAAATCCCTTAAAAATCCCCAAAAAATCCCTAAAAAATTCCCTAAAAATCCTTAAAAAATCCTTTAAAAATCCCCTAAAAATCCCCAAGAAATCCTTTAAAAGTCCCTAAAAAATCCTAAAACATCTCCCATAAATCCCTAAAAATCCCCCAAAAATCCCCCAAAAAATCCCTTAAAAATCCCTAAAAATCCCCCAAAAATCCCCCAAATAAATTCTGAAAAATCCCAAATAAATCCCCCAAAAATCCCAAAAAATCCCCCAAAAATACCAAAAAATCCCCAAAAATTCCCAAAAAAATCCCTAAAAATCCCCCAAAAATCCCCTAAAAAATCCCCCAAAAATCTCCCAAAAATCCCTTTAAAATCCCCCCAAAAATCCCTAAAATTCCATAAAAATCCGTAAAAAAATCCCAAATAAATCCCAAAAAATCCCCCAAAGATCCCTTTAAAAATCCCCCAAATTTCCCCCAAAATCCCTAAAAATCCCCAAAAAATCCCTTAAAAATCCCCAAAAAATAATTTAAAAATCCCCCCAAAATCACCGAAAAGTCCCTAAAAAATCCCCCAAAAAATCCCCAAAAATCCCCAAAAAATCCCTAAAAAATCCCTAAAATTTCCCCAAAAATTCCCTAAAAAATCCCCAAAATTCCCTAAAAATTCCCAAAAAAATCCCTTAAAAATCCCCCAAAAATCCCTTTAAAATCCCGAAAAATTCCCCAAAAAATCCCCAAAAAATAGGGATTCAACCCCTAAATTTCCCTTTTTTTGGGATCATATTTTCCCCAAAAATTTTTGGAAATATTTTTTAAGAAATCCCAAATTTTGGGGGGGTTTTTTAAAAATTTTTTTTTAGGATTTTTCCAGCTCCATCCATGGAAAGTTCATTAGGTATGCGTGGTTTCCTCTGCAACTCATTAATATGCAAATGTATGCATCTGTTAGTTGCTAAATTAAAAATGCAAAGCAGCCCTTCTGCTGATTCTCCAAATTGGGGGTTTTTGGTCGCGGTCGGGAAGGGGGAAAATTGGGGGAAAAAACCCCCAAAAATCCCATAAAAATCCCAAAAAATTCCCAAAAAAAACCCCAAAAAAATCCCATAAAAGTCCCAGAAAAATCCCATTAAAATCCCCAAAAAATCCCATAAAAATCCCCCAAAAACCCAAAAATCCCCAAAAAACTCCAAAAAATCCCATAAAAATCCCAAAAAATCCCATAAAAATCCCCAAAAAAACCCCCAAAAATCCCATAAAAATCCCAAAAAAATCTCATAAAATTCCTATTAAAAATGCCAAAAAAATCCCATTAAAAATCCCATAAAAATCCCATTAAAAATCCCATTAAATTCCCGAAAAATCCCATAAAAATTCCCCATAAAGATCCCATAAAAATCCCACAAAAATCCCATAAAATTCCCATTAAAATACCCAAAGAAATCCCAATAAACATCCCCAAAAAATCTCATAAAAATCCCATTAAATTCCCATTAAAAATCCCCAAAAATCCCATAAAAATCCCCATAAAAATCCCCCAAAAAATCCCATTAAAATCCCATAAAAATCCCAAAAAAATCCCAGAAAAATCCACCAAAAATCCCCATTAAAATCCCATTAAAATTCCCAAAAAATCCCCAAAAATTCCCATAAAAATCCCCAACAATCCCATAAAATTCCCATTAAAATACCCAAAAAATCCCATAAAATTCCCATAAAATTTCCCCCAAAAATCCCATTAAAATTCCCCCCAAAATCCCATAAAATTCCCATTAAAAATGCCAAAAAATTCCCATTAAAAAATCCCATAAAAATCCCTTAAAAATCCCATAAAATTCCTATTAAAAACCCCCCAAAATCCCCAAAAATTCCCATAAAAATCCCCAACAATCCCATAAAAATTCCCCAAAAAATCCCTTTACAAATCCCATGAAAATCCCATGAAAAATCCCATAAAATTCCTATTAAAAATGCCCCATAAAAATCTCCCCAAAAATCCCATTAAAATCCCATAAAATTCCCATTAAAAATCCCCCCCAAAATCCTATAAAATTCCCATAAAAATTCCCCAAAAAGATCCCAAAAAATCCCATTAAAAATGCCCCAAAAATCCCCTAAAAATCCCAATAAAATCCCATAAAATCCCATTAAAAATCCCATAAAATTCCCATTAAAGTCCCCTAAAAATCCCATAAAATTCCCATTAAAAATCCCCCAAAAAATCCCATAAAATTTCCCCCAAAAATCCCAGTAAAAATCCCCCAAAAAATCCCATAAAAATCCCATTAAATTCCCATAAAAACCCCATAAAAATCCCTTTAAAAATCCCATAAAAATTCCCCATAAAGATCCCATAAAAATCCCCATAAAAATCCCCTAAAAAATCTCATTAAAATCCCCCCAAAAATCCCATAAAATCCCATAAAAATTCCCATTAAAAAATCCCATAAAAATTCCCCATAAAGATCCCCAAAAATCCCATTAAAATCCCATTAAATGCCAAAAAAAATCCCCCCAAAAATCCCATAAAAATCGCCAAAAAAATCCCATTAAATTCCCATAAAAAATCCCATAAATATCCCCCAAAAATCCCATTAAAATCCCATCAAAATCCACCAAAAATCCCATTAAAATCCCCCAAAATTCCCCCCAAAATCCAAAAAAATCCCATAAAATTCCCATTAAAAATCCCCCCAAAAATCCCAAAAAAATTCCCATAAAAATCCCCAAAAATCCCATAAAAATTCCCCATAAAAATCCCATAAAAATCCCATTAAAATCCCATTAAAATCCCATTAAATTCCCATAAAATTCCTGATTTTTCCCCCCAAAATTCCCTTTTTTCCCCCCAATTTTTCCCATAATTATCCCAAAAAAATTCACTTTTATCCCAAATTTTCCCCAAATTTTCCCCCAAAATTTTTCCCCAATTTTTCCCCAAATTTTCCCCCAATTTTCCCGAATTTTCCCCCAATTTTATTCCCAAATTTTCCCCTCTGGAATTGGAAGTTGGATCTGTATCATCAACATATGCAAATGAGGCGGTCTCGAGATTCAAATCATATGCAAATGAGACAGCGTTGATATCGAAACTCTACCCAAAGGAGGCGGTATCGATATCAGAACGATATGCAAATGAGGCACTGTTAATATCAGAATGATATGCAAATGAGGCGGTGTTGATATCAGAACAATATGCAAATGAGGCGCTGTTGATATCGGAATTATATGTAAAGGAGGTGGGGTCAGTAGCCAAATTATATGCAAATGAGCTGCAATGAATAGCAGAACAATCTGCATATGTGGTGGTATCGATATCAGAAAAATATGCAAATGAGGCCACCGAGATATCACTATTATATGCAAATGAGGCGGTATCAATGCCACCATGATATGCAAATAAGGTGGTATCAATATCAGAATTATATGCAAAGGAGATTGTCGGAACCAGAATGATATGCAAATGAAGCTCTGTCAATATCAGGGTATGCAAATGAGGCCGTGTCAATACCAGACTGATATGCAAATGAGGCGCTGCCAATATCAATGCTATATGCAAATGAGGCGGCATAGATATCAATATTATATGTAAATGAGGCCGTGTCAATACCAGACTGATATGCAAATGAGGTGTTATCGATATTAGATCTATATGCAAATGAGGCACTTTCAATATCGGTGATGTGCAAATGAGGCTCTATCGATATCAGAACGATATGCAAATGAGGCACTATCGGAATCAGAATGGTATGCAAATTAGGCAGTATCGGTATCACAATGATATGCAAATGAGGCGGCATCAATATCCAAATGATATGCAAATGAGCGGCACTCAATATCAGAACTATCGGTAAATGAGGGAGGATCACTATCAGAATGATATGCAAATGAGGCCGTGTCGATATCAGAATTTTATGCAAATGAGGCTGCCGATAGCTGAATGATATGCAAATGAGGTGGTCAATAGAACAAGGGTATGTAAATGAGGCAGTATTGATACCAGAATTATATGCAAATGAGGTGTGGTCAATAGCAGAGTGATATGCAAATTAGGCTGTATCAATATTACATGCAAATGAGGCAGTATCATTATCAGAATGATATGCAAAAGAGGCACAATCAATATCAAAATGGTATGCAAATGAGAATCAATATCATATGCAAATGATGGCCTGTCAATAGCAGGATTCTATGCAAATGAGGTATTATCAATGATAGGCAAATGAGGCTGTGGTGATTTTATGCAAATAAAGTGTATCGACAGAATCATATGCAAATGAGCTCGGAGATAGCAGAACGGTATGCAAATGAGGTTGTGATATGCAAATAGGGCGGCCTCAATATCGGAATGATATGCAAATGAGACATAATCGATACCAGAGTGATATGCAAATGAAGCGGCTCATATCAGAATGATATGCAAAAGAGGTAGTCGATATCAGAATGATATGCAAATGAGCTGGTATCGATATCAATATGATATGTAAATGCGTTACATTGATATCAGAATGATATGCAAATGAGGCTCAATCAATATTCTTATGTGCAAATGAGGTACCGTCGATATCAGAGCGATATGCAAATGAGGCTATGTAGAGATCAATATTGTATGCAAATGAGGGCGCATCAATGTCAACCATAAAACCCCACACAAACCCCACACAAACCCCATAAAACCCCATTCAAACCCCATACACCTCCATACAAACCCCATACAAGCCCCATAGAAACCCCATAGAAACCCCATAAACCCCCATAAAATTCCCTCCAAAAATCCTATAAAAATCTTATAAAAACCCCATAAAACCCCATACAAACCCCACACAAACCCCATCAAACCCCATAAAAACCCAAAAAAATCCTATAAAAACCCTATAAAACCCCATAAAAACCCCATACAAACCCCAAAAAAACCCCATAAAACCCCATTAAAAACCTATCAAACCACATAAAACCCCATACAAACCCCAAAAACCCCATACAAACCCCACACAAACCCCACACAAACCCCATACAAACCCCATACAAACCCCACACAAACCCCATTAAAAAACTATAAAACCCCATAAAAACCCCATAAAAACCCCATAAAAACCCCATAAAACCCCCATAAAAATCGTATAAAAACCCTATAAAACCCCATAAAACCCTATAAAAACCCCATACAAACCCCATAAAACCCCACACAAACCCCACACAAACCCCATACAAACCCCACACAAACCCCACACAAACCCCATACAAACCCCATAAAACCCCATAAAACCCCATACAAACCCCATACAAACCCCATACAAACCCCATACAAACCCCATACAAACCCCATACAAACCCCACACAAACCCCACACAAACCCCATACAAACCCCACACAAACCCCATACAAACCCCATACAAACCCCATACAAACCCCATACAAACCCCGTAACTTACAGAGGACGGCAAACCCGGGGGCACCTTGCGAACTTTCTTTGTCTGAACTTCTGGAACAGAAGGGACGCGGCGGTTAGCGGGGTTTTTATAGGGTTTTTATAGGGTTTTTATAGGGTTTTATAGGGTTTTATAGGGTTTGTATGGAGTTTGTGTGGGGTTTGTATGGGGTTTGTACGGGGTTTGTATGGGGTTTGTATGGGGTTTGTATGGGGTTTTATAGGATTTTAATGGGATTTTAATGGGATTTTGGGGGGGATCTTTTGGGGGATTTTTGGGGATTTCAATTGGGTTTTTATGGGCTTTTAATGGGATTAGGGTTTTGGGGTTTTTTGTTAGGATTTGGGATTTTGGGGTTTTTGGGATTTTGGGGATTTGGGATTTTGGGGGATGTTGGGGATTTGGGGTTTTGGGATTTTGGGGTTTTGGGATTTCTGGGATTTCTGGGATTTGGGGTCACTCACCCATGGAGGAGCCGTGCAGGGCTCTCTGGGTCATTGGGATTTATGGGATTTATGGGATGTATAGGATTTATGGGATTTATGGGATTTCTGGGATGTATAGAATTTATGGGATTTATGGGATTTATAGGATTTTGGGGTTTTTGGGGTCACTCACCCATGGAGGAGCCGTGCAGGGCTCTCTGGGTTATTGGGATTTATGGGATTTCTGGGATTTCTGGGATTTCTGGGATAAGGACAGGATTTATGGGGTTTGTGGGATTTCTGGCTCACTGGGATTTCTGGGATTTCGGGGATTTATAGGATTTTGGGGTTTTTGGGGTCACTCACCCATGGAGGAGCCGTGCAGGGCTCTCTGGGTCATTAGGATTTATGGGATTTATAGGATTTTGGGGTTTTTGGGGTCACTCACCCATGGAGGAGCCGTGCAGGGGTCTCCGGCGGGCGCTGCCCCCGTACTGGTAGAACTGCGAGCCCGGCTTGCTGGGGGACAGCGCCCCGGGCGTGGCCAGCTCCAGCTCCCCGGCCAGCAGGCTCTGCTGGGGGACACAGAGCTGATCCTAATCCTGATCCTAAACCCGATCCCAAACCCAATCCTGATCCTAAACCTGATCCCAAACCCGATCCTAATCCCGATCCTGATCCCGATCCTAATCCCGATCCATGGGCAGCTCCAGCTCCCCGGCCAGCAGGCTCTGCTGGGGACACGGAGCTGATCCTAATCCTGATCCTAAACCCGATCCCAAACCCGATCCCAATCCTGACCCTAATCCTGATCCATGGGCAGCTCCAGCTTCCCGGCCAGCAGGCTCTGCTGGGGGACACGGAAATATGGGATCGGATCCTAATCCTGATCCTAAACCCGATCCCAAACCCAATCCTGATCCTGACCCTGATCCTGATCCTGATCCATGGGCAGCTCCAACTCCAAACCCCAAAACTCCAAACCCCAAAACCCAAATCCCCCAAATCTGAACTCCAAAACTCAAATCCCCAAACCCCAAATCCCCCAAAACCCAAATCCCCCAAACTCCAAACCCCAAATCCCCCAAATCTGAACCCCAAACCCCAAAACTCAAAACCCCAAAACTCAAATCCCCCAAACTCCAAAGCCCAAAACCCAAATCCCCAAACCCAAAACCCCCCAACCCCCAAATCCCCCAAACCCAAAACCCCCAAACCCAAATCCCCAAAACTCAAATCCCTCAAAATTCCAAACCCTAAAACCCAAATCCCCCAAACTCCAAAGCCCCAAACTCAAATCCCCAAAACTCCAAACCCCAAAACTCCAAACCCCAAAACCCAAATCCCCCAAACTCCGAACCCCAAAACCCAAAACCCCCAAACCCAAATCCCCCAAAACTCAAAACCCAAACTCCAAACCCCAAAACCCAAATCCCCCAAACCCAAATCCCCAAAACTCAAATCCCCCAAAACTCCAAGTAAAATCCCAAATAAATCCCAAAAAATCCCCAAAGAAATCCCCAAAAAATCCCAAATAAATCCCAAATAAAATCCCAAATAAATCCAAATAAATCCCAAATAAATCTCCCAAAAAATTTTAAAAAATCCCAAATAAAATCCCAAAAAAATCCCCAAAGAAATCCCAAAGAAATCCCCAAAAAATCCCAAAAAAATCCCAAAAAATCTGCAAAAAATCCCCCCAAAAAATCCCAAATAAATCCCCAAAAAATCCCAAATAAATCCCAAAAAATCCCCAAAAAACCTACAAAAAATCCCCAAAAATCCCCAATTCTCAAATCCCCAAATCCCCAAAAAATCCCCCAAAAATCCCAAAAATTCCCCAAAAAATCCTAAAAAAAAATCCCAATTTTGGGGTTTGGGATTTGGGGATTTTTTGGGGATTCAAGGTTTGGGGTTTTGGGGGATTTTTTTTCAATTTTTTTTTGATTTTTGGGGATTTTTTTTGGGATTTTTTAGGAATTTTTTGGGGATTTTTTCTGGGATTTTTTGGGTTTTTTGGGGGATTTTTGGGGATTTTTCTGGGATTTTTGGGGATTTTTTAGGAATTTTTTTGGGACTTTTTGGCGGAATTTTTGGGCATTTTTTTGGGAATTTTTGGGGGAGTTTTGGGGGATTTTGGGGGGGATTTTTGGACGATTTTTTAAAATTCTTCTGGGATTTTTGGGGCGATTTTCTGGGTTTTTGGGGATTTTTTGGGATTTTTGTGGGATTTTTTTTGGGGGATTTTTTGGGATTTTTTGGGGTTTTCTTTTGGGGATTTTTTGGGGATTTTTTGGTGGATTTTTTATTTTTGGGGGGGATTTTTTGAGGATTTTTTTTCAATTCTTCAGGGTTTTGGGGGGGATTTTTGGTGAATTTTTTGGGTTTTTAAAAGGGATTTTTGGGGGATTTTTTCTGGGACTTTTTAGGGATTTTGGGGGAAATTTTTGGGGCATTTTTGGGGAATTTTTGAGGGGATTTTTTGAGGATTTTTCTGGGACTTTTTGAGGATTTTTAGGGATTTTTGGGGGATTTTTCTGGGTTTCTTCGGGATCTTTTGGGGTTTTTTTCCAAATTGTTTTGGATTTTTTGGGATTTATGTGGGATTTTTTTGTGATCTTGTGGTTTTGGGATTTGGGATTTTTTGGGGAGATTTTTGGGGGATTTTTTGGGGGGATTTCTGGGGGAGATTTTTTGGGGGGATTTCTTGGGTTTTTTTGGGGTTTTTTTTCTGGGATTTTTTGGGATTTTGGGGGGATTTTTTCTGTGATTTTTTTTGGATTTTGCGGGAATTTTTTTCTGGGATTTTTAGGGATTTTTCTGGGAATTTTTGGGGGAGTTTTGGGGGGATTTTTTGGGGAATGTTGGGGATTTTTAGGGATTTTTTTGGGGGGGATTTTTTCTGGGATTTTTTTGGGTTTTTTTAGGGATTTTTGGGGATTTCTTTTGGGGATTTTTTTTGGGGATTTTTGGGGATTTTTCTGGGACTATTTGGGATTTTTTTCTTGGAATTTTTGGGCATTTTTTGGGAATTTTTGTGGGATTTTTGGGGGATTTTTTGGGGATTTTTGGGGGATTTTGGGGGATTTTTGGGGGATTTTTTGGGGTTTTTCTGGGGGGATTTTTTGGGGATTTTTGGGATTTTTTTTTCCCCTCACCTGGTGGCAGCCCTGGAGGTTGGAATCGCGACCGTACGAGGAGTAGGAACCTCGTTCTGTTTTACCTGGCAAAAAAATGGGGAAAACAATTCCAATTAATCCATGGGAAAAACGGAGAGAAAAATTCAAATTGAAAGGACAAAAATTGCACAGAAAAATTCACATTAATCCATGGAAAATGGAGAGAAAAATTCAAATTAATCCATGGAAAATGGAGAGAGAAATTCACATTAATCCATGGAAAATGGAGAGAAAAATTCACATTAATGAATGGAAAATGGAGAGAAAAATTCACATTAATGAATGGGAAATGGAGAGAAAAATCAAATTAATGAATGGAAAGAAAAATTCAAATTAATGAATGGGAAATGGAGAGAAAAATTCAAATTAATGAATGGAATTAATTTTATTTTATTGTATTTTATTTTCTCTTCCTGTCTTTAATTTCACTGTATGTTATTTTTTTATTATTTTATTCTCTATTTTTTATTTTCTATTATTTTTTTCTTCTTTCATTGCATTTTATTTTCATTTTTTTCCTCTTTTTATTTAATTTTATTCTGTTTTATTTAATTTTTTCCTATTTTATTTCATTTTCTCATTCTATTTTATTCTATTTTATTCTATTTTTATTCTATTTTATTTATTATTCTATTCTATTCTATTCTATTCTATTCTATTCTATTCTATTCTATTCTTTATTTCCATATTTTATCTTATTATTTTATTTATTTTATTTTATTTCTTTGATTGATCTTTTTCCATTCTATTCTATTTTCCATTTTTTTTAATTTTAATTTATTTTATTTTATTTTATTTTATTTTATTTATTTTATTTTATTTTTTTTATTTATTTTATTTTATTTTTTTTTTATTTTTTTATTTTTATTTTATTTTTTTTGTTTTTTTTATAAATTTTATTTTATTTATTTTTGTATTGTATTTCATTTTATTTTATTTTTATTTATTTATTTTATTTTATTGTATTTTATTTTATTTTATTTTATTTATGTTATTTTATTTTATTTTATTCTATTTTATTTTATTTTATTATAGATTTATTTACCCTTATATTGACATATATCTTCTATATTTTCCTATTTCTTCATTTTCCTATTTAAATATCTTTATTTTATATTTCTATATATTTCTTTTTATATTTTTATATATATATTCTATTATTTTTAATATATTTATTTATTTATATATTTTTTAACAAAAATTTATTTATATATATATTTGATATATATATTTATACATATTTATATTTATTTTTATATATTTATATCTCTTTATATTTATTTATATGTATTTATTTATATATATATTCATATATCTTTTTATTTATTTACATATATTTACATATTTATATATATATTTATATTTATTTACATATACACATGTATTTAGATCTATATTTTTAAACAAAATTTATTAATTGGAATGAAAACAAACAAAAAAAATTTCTATTTCTAGACATCGCTATTTCATATAGATTTATTTATTCATATATATTTCTCTATCAATTCCATAATTTTATTTCTTTCTTCGTCTCGATCTATTTGTCGATCTTCTGCCTGGAATGGAATTGCAGATATTTGTAATTGCACAAAAAAAAAGCCGAGAATCATTTATTGATATATATGTCATTTCTTGATATATATTTCATTTCTTGATTTATTTTTATATATATTTATATATTTTTTATTTATTTATTTATTTATTTATTTATTTATTTATATATTTATTTATATATTTGTTTCTGTATTTCTTTTGAAAATTTAATATCTTTGAATCGATTTCTTTCTTTTTCATATATTTATTTTTATATTCCACTTGGAATAGAATTTTAGATCATGGTAATTAAAACCAAACCGCAGAGAGCGAAATCATTTCGATGTATCATTTTATTAATATTAGATATTAATGTTTATTTATTGATTTCTTACTTTTATATCAAGGATATCTTTGAATTTAATTTAATTTTATTTTATTTCTATATTTTCTATTTGGAATAGCATCTTAGATCGTTTTCATTAAAACCAAAAAGCAGAGAATCATTCCTTTATATATTTAATGATCTATATTGATTTCTTTCAAAATTTTATTATATTTTAATATATTTCTTTTTATGGATTGATATTCCACTTGGAATAGAATTTTAGATCATGGTAATTAAAACAAAACCGCAGAGAGCGAATCATTCCGATGTATCATTTCATTAATATAAATATTATATATTTTGATTGATTGATTGATTGATTTATTGATTTATTTATTTATTCATTCATTTATTTATTTATTTTCAACATTTTTTATTCATTTTCTGTTTATTTTTAATAAAACCAATTATGAAATATTCTTTAATAGATTCATTCATTTATTTATATACTTATTTATAGATTTATTTTTATTTTTTTAAAAAAAAGTTTCATAGATTCATTTTCAATATAAGCATACATATTTTCTATTTTGGAATAGAATCATTCATTAATTAAAACAAAAGGATATCATTTATTTATTTATCATGTATTTCATTTATAGATTTATTTTTAATTAAAAAAAATTTTAATAGATTTCTTTATTTTGATATATTTATAGATATATTCTATTTGGGGAATCGAATTTTACATAATGTTAATGCCCACAAAAAGCGGAGAATCATTCATTTATATCATTATTCATTTATTTTTTTTTATAGATTTTTATAATTTATTTATATTTTTATATTTTTAAAAAAAAATTTTTAATAGATTTCTTTATATATTTTTATATATATTGTATTTTGAATCGAATTTCAGATCATTTTGATGCCCACGGAAAAGCAGAGAATCATTTATTTATATCGATCTATTTTTATATTTCTATACGTATTATTAATTAATTAATTAATTAATTAACTTATTTATTTATTTATCTATTTCTAGATATATATTATATTTCAATGATATTGATCTAGTTTTCTATAATTATGTCTACATTAGATTTTGAAGAGAATTTCAGATCATTTTTCATTAAAAACCAAACAAGCGGAGAATCATTCATATTATTATTGATATATCATTTATTTATTTATATATTTTATTTATATATTTATTTTTAATTTTTATACATTTATTTGGGAAAAATTTTAAAATAAGCAAATCATTCATTTATTTTTCATTTATTCTTTATATTTATTGATATATTTATTTTTAAATAAATTTCATTCCATTTGGAATAGAATTTCAGATCATTTTGATGACGATGGAAAAGCAGAAAATCCTTTATTTATATCATTTATTTCTTTATTTATATATATATATAATTCTATTTATAAGTTATTTATTTATTTATATATTTTATTTTAATAAAAATTTTATTTAAAAATATATTTAATAGATTTCTTTATTTTTCTATATTTATAGATATTTTCTATTTGGAATAGAATTTCAGATCATCTTGAAGACGATGGAAAAGCAGAGAATCATTTATTTATATCGACACATTTTTATATATATACATATTCTACATTTATTAATTTATTAATTTCTTTGTTTTTATATTTCAATATATATTACATTGTAATTACATTTATATATTTTTATATATTTATGTCTACATTCTAGTTTGAATAGAACCTTAGATAATTTTCATTAATTTATCATTTATTTATAGATATCATTCATTTATTTATATATATTATTTATTTATATCTTTTTAATTTTTAAAAGAAATTTTTAATAGATTTCTTTATTTTTCTATATTTATAGATATTTTCTATTTGGAATCGAATTTCAGATCATCTTGATGCCCACGAAAAAGCAGAGAATCATTTATTTATATCGATCTATTTTTATATTTATATACGTATTATTCATTAATTAATTAATCAATTAATTTATTTATTTATTTATCTATTTCTAGATATTCTATATTTCAATGATATTGATCTAGTTCTCTATAATTATGTCTACATTAGATTTTGAAGAGAATTTCAGATCATTTTTCATGAAAACCAAACAAGCGGAGAATCATTCCTTTATATCGATATCATTTATTTATTGATATATTTATTTATATATTTATTTTTAATTTTTTTAAAAAATTTTTAATAGATTTCTTTATTTTTATATATTTATAGATACATTCTATTTGGGAATAGAATTTTACATAATGTTAATTAAAACCAAAAAGCGGAGAATCATTCCTTTATATCGATATCATTTATTTATTTATATATTTATTTATTGATATATTTTTAATTTTTAAAAAAATTTTTAATAGTTTTCTTTATTTTTACATATTTATAGATACATTCCATTTGGAATAGAATTTTCGATCATTTCGATTCCAATGGAAAAGCAGAAAATCCTTTATTTATATCATTTATTTCTTTATTTTTATATATATATAATTATATTTGTAATTTATTTATTTATGTATATATTTTTAATTTTTAAAAAAATTTAATAGATTTCTTTATTTTTCTATATTTATAGATATTTTCCATTTGGAATAGAATTTGAGATCAATTCAATTCGATGGAAAAGCAGAAAATCATTTATTTATATAGATATATTTTATATTTTTATATATTCCATATTATTAATTTATTTATTTATTAATTAATTCATTTATTTATCTATTTCTCGATATATATTATATTTCAATTATATTGATCTATTTTCTATAGTTATGACGACATCGGATTTTGAGGAGAATTTTCGATCGTTTTAAACGAAAACCAAACAAGCGGAGAATCATGCATTGACAAATAACATTTTCGAATGATTTCCATATTGATTGATTTATTTGCTGCTTAATTTTCGATCTCTTTCGATCCGTTCATTGATTTTCCCACAGTTATGGCTGCATTCGATTTTTAGGAGAGTTTTACATAATTCTAAATTAAAGAAGCCGCGAATCATTTATTTATAGATTACATTTTCTAATTATTTCTCTATTTACTGATTTCTTTATTATTTTTATAGACGTGATCTATTTTAATGAGATTTCTTGATATCTATTGATCTCCGTTACATTC